>NW_021636184.1:0-37483 GCF_004799145.2 Neltuma alba
TTCTTTCTCCCGACTCAACTCCCCACCACACCCCCTTATTTAGTTCGTCACAACACACCCGATATCTCTCCATAGGCTTGACGAATTTTGGGGAATTTTCAAATTATTCCCAAAATTCAAGCCCCCATTATATTTATGTTTGAGCACATCCACCCACAAACCTTCACTATTAGTTCTTAATTTCCAACCCAATTTCATCAAGCAGGCACAATTCATGTCCTCCAAACATAGCACCCCCAAACCCCCATTCTCCTTTGGCTTTTGAATCACATCCCAGTTAATAAGATGCATCTTCCTTTCTTCAGTGGTGTGCCCCCAAATAAAAGCCCTCTGAGCCTTCTCAATCTCCTCCACAATTTGCTTAGGGAGCTTTGAAACCATCATAGAGTAAATTGGAATGGATCCAATCACTGCCTTAGCAAGTGTTACTCTCCCAGCCATACTTAAGGAGTGCACCTTCCATCCCTGTAGCCGTCTCTTCACCTTCTCTACTAATCCTCCAAAACAGCGAACTTTGTTTCTTCCATAATACGTAGGGACACCCAAATAGGTACCTAAGTCATCAGTCAAACAAAATCCAGCCTCTCTTACTATTTCCTCCCTTATATTAGCAGCAACATTCCTAGAAAAGACTATTGCAGACTTATTCACTTTCTGCCCAGAACAAGCACAAAATTTATTTAAATACTCCATCACTACCTTTATCTGATCTACAGAAGCTTCCCCAAATAGAATTAAATCATCAGCAAATATTAAATGAGTCACCTCAGGACCCATTCTTCCTACTCAAATAGTCTTCCAAATCCCTTTCTGACAGCTTCTTGGATTAAATGAGTCAACTTTTCCATCATCAACACAAAAATATAGGGAGACAAGGGGTCTCCCTGTCTAATCCCCCTAGACGGATTAAATTTTTCAGTTTTAACCCCATTCCACAAAATCTGCATCGAAATCGTGCGGATACATCCCATAATCAATCTTCGCATTCCATCCTTCATTCCCACTTCCTCTAAAACTTGTTCAATAAAATTCCATCTTACTCTATCATACGCTTTTTCCAAATCGATTTTTATTGCAAAAAATCCCTTCTTTCCTTTCATTACTCTCATAGTGTGCAGTAGTTCATGAACCACAATAACATTGTCTTGTATATGCCTTCCCGGGACAAAACTAACTTGATTAGGGGCAATTAACTTACTCAAGGTCCCTTTTAAACGTCCCACTATGATCTTAGGGATACATTTGTAGATGACATTACATAATGCAATTGGTCTGAACTACTTTACTGTTTCTGGTCTCTCAATCTTCGGAATCATGGTGAGTAAAGTACCATTTATACTCCCTATATCTATCTGCCCCCTCCATACCTTGCCAATGAAATTCACAACTTCCTCCCTTACTACATGCCACTCCTTCTAAAAGAAAATTGCAGGGAATCCATCCTCTCCAGGTGCTTTAAAGGCTCCGATGTTAAAAATTGCTCCCTTGATCTCCTCCTCCATCACTGTCCCTTCCATTCTCTCCCAAACACTATCATCCAGATGAGCGAAAGATACTTCTAGCTCAAGGTTCAATATCCCCTCTCCTTCCTCCTTAAACAGATTCTTAAAAAATCAACAGCCATGCACTCTAAGGCATTTGCATCTTCTATCCAAACTCCTTCTTCATTTCTCAACATAGATACCTTATTCCTCCTATGTCTCATAACAGTTTTCATATGGTAATATTTTGTGTTTCTATCACCATCATTAATCCAATCACTACGTGATTTCTGAAACCATAAAATCTCTTCTTGCTTCAAAACTTCTTTCAATTCATCCTGGAGCTCTCCTTCCAATTTACATAAGTGATCAATAGGCCGATTAGAATTACTTAATCTTTGCTGAATTCCATCAATTCTAGCAATTAGTCTCTGTTTCCTAAAAAATATGTTACGAAATACTTCCTTATTCCAGACTACAAGAGAGCCCTGCAATCCCCTCAAATTCTCATCCACATCACCCCCTTTCCTCCAAGACCTCCTAACTTCATTTTCAAAGGAGTCATGCATCATCCAGGCCGCTTCAAAACGAAACGGTCTAACTCCATTTCTGTTCCCTTCTTCCAAACATAAAAGGATTGGATGATGATCAGAACTTCCTAGACGAGCTAACACTCTTATAGTTGCATCTGGGAATCTAAATTTCCAATTCTCATTACACAATCCTCTATCTAACTTTTCAAAAAGGCATTGATAGCCAGGAATTAATGGTCCTCTCCAAGTGAAACGATTACCACAGCTTTCTATTTCCAGCAAGCCACAAACATTAATCCTTTCATCAAAAACACTACATCTTCTCTGGTTGATAGGGGGCCCCCCTTTCTTTTCACTCTCCCCCCTCACATCATTGAGATCACCAATGATCATCCATGGCCTTCTCATTCGTTCAGCTAGAAGCCTCATATCTTCCCAAAATTCACCTTTTTCTCTATCTCTAGGTGCAACATAAGCCAACACTGCCACCCAAGGTTCCTCATTTGCAAAGCTGATGTTAAATAAACCATATTGTTGTTTTTTTCTCAAGACAATCAACTCTAACCCTTTCCTTATTCCAAGCCACCCAAATCCCACCTACAAATCCCAAACCTTCAATTGCCACAACTTCATTAAAACCCAGCTTCTGAAAAAAGCTATGAGCCTTTCTAGCTGGAACTCTTGTCTCCAAAAGGACCACAATCTCAGGTCTCTTCAATTGCAACAACATTTTCACATCCCTCTCCACATCTCTCCCTCCTACACCCCTGCAGTTCCACACTAAAATTTGTTTGTTCATCATTAACAACAATAAAAGAGCAATCAATCAATCCTCATCAGTCCGCTTCCCTCACCTATCTCCCTGAAAGAATCTTTTACCAAGCCCTCTTTAATAACATTGGCTTCATCCGAAGGTCTACCCCCACCATTACCACACACCTCCACTTTATTATCATCACAAACCATATCAGCATGCATAGTATTTTGATTTAATTCCCTCAAAGCTACTATGGCTTCCCCTTCAAAACTTTCAGGGGTGGCTTCAAACGCTACTTGCTCCTCTACTTCCCCTCTTTTACCAACAATCCTTCTTAACCCCTTATTTCTTAAGTAATTATCTTCCATAATCTTTCTATCTCCTACCTCCAACCTCCACTCCTCAGCAACTTCTTCCCAAGTTCTACTATCTACACTTCTTATTTCCCATCTGTCCTCCATCTTAGTAGAAACTGGTACAATTGCATTAGAAAGATTTTCCTTCAGCCCATTATCCTCCTGAACTCCCAAACTCTCAAAACGAGAACCAGTAAATTTTCTTACACTACCCTCCTGGTCCTTCCTATCACCACCAGTTCGCCTCGGTCCTCTCCTCTTCTGAACAACAGACCAAGTTCCAAACAAACGTTCCTCCTCATTCATTTTCACATCTGGCCCTTGATTCCTCGATTCTTCCATTTTTTCCACACAATTTTTCTCCACATGGCCATATTTACCACAATGATAACATAACAGATGCAGTCCTTCATATTCTATTTTATATTCCCTACCATCCAAAATAAATTGAGGCAAGAGCGGTCTTGATAAATCTACCTGGATCCCCAACCGCGCAAATTTCCCCCTGGTCTGAAGCAACGTCGTAACATCAATCTTCACCGTCTACCCTACTTGATCTCCAATTGCTTGCAAAACCTCTTCCTCATAGCACTCAAGGGGTAGATCTGATAAACGAATCCACACTAGCACATCTTTTATAGCCTCTGTAGCTGGGTTAAAATTGGCTTTCCACTCTCTGACAGTCAAATAATGGTCAGAGATTAGCCAAGGTCCCTCGCACAACGCCCTCCCATGATCCTCCCAACTAGAAAATTTCACCACAAAAAAGTCATTACTCAAATCAATAACAGAGATTGATCCATGTTTTCCCCACATTGCCTGCAGTTTGGGCTCAAGTGATCGCAAGCCAATATTCCATCCTAGTAACTTAACTATCAAGCTCTTTTCATAAGGTTTTCTCAGCGTCTTTTTCCCTTCCTCTGAAATGATAATCTCAGGAATCTTCATTTTTCCCTTCCAATGATGCACTATTGTGATTCCCAATCCCTTCGGACTATCCCCCTCCCCTTTTCCTTCCAATGGTTTTTCCCCGATCACTTTCTTCGCAAAAGACTCCTTTGCTTGTTGTTCTATTACATCATCACTGGTTGGATCACCTCTCATCTTCTTCTTTGTCCGTTGCAGGAAATCAGATTCATCAACAGATTGCTTTTCCCTCAGCGCAGGGAAATCCGCAAGAGAGAGCGTTCACGAAGCCATGCATAGGGTCTATCTTGTATACTACTAATTTGATTTGCTAAATATATAAAGATTTGTTTGTAAAAATTATCATCAAAACCAATACCATTATAATCAGGATCTATACTAATATTATCATGAGTCTCTATTTATAATTTTTGTTATTTTGGTGGGTTTTTTTTTTTTGGTTGTGATTTTTCCAATAATCTTCGTCTCTCCGGGGATAATCAAATAACCTCGCAATGGAATGGGACACCAAACATAGTGGGACAGGGAAGGAGAATCCCCTCTCTACTTTGCTTCTCAAAATCTCACCTCCACGTACCAAAAAAAAAACTACCTCTGTTACTTATCTCATTTAACTAGTAGTTTAGTTCTAAATATAAAATCTTAATCTACTATATTTTTTATATTTATTTATTTTTAAATAATTTTTATAGTAGTCGCATATATATAATTTAGATTTAATATTTTAAAAACTGTTATTATCATGGTACATAAATATGAGTGAAAAGATGGGCATTCATTTTTTCAAAATATTAAATCCCAATCATCTATTTTGTATTTGCTGGTAAAAAAAAAACAAATCATCTATTTTGTATTTAATGATAAGGATGGGATTTTGAGAACAAAACGAGACAGGGATTCTGAGAGAATTGGAATCGAAATATGTCCACCCCATCAATACAATTATCACTTATGTAAAAATCTTAGTGGGAGACAATTTTTAATTACTTTTATAAATTCTCTTTAATTAAAAAGCATGCATGGACCTAACAAGCTTCGAATTCTAACTCAAATAAGTTTTTTAAATCACGAAAATATAGTGGGCTAAAAATTTGAAATGGAAAAGTGCTGATATAAACTGAAGTCATATAAGGAAAGATTTTACCGAACACAATAACAAAATATGTTAGGATACCAAATACTAAAAAACGCAGGAATATGGAAAAGAAAGAAATATACATAGGACTTAAGCTGGGAATATAACTTGAGGTCCGACTAAAACCCAAGAAAATAGTTCTATGTTCTCTTGTTTAATATAAAATCTAATTAATTAATTTAAAATATTAAAAAATAATAAGTTATTTTAAAATATTTATATTTATCATTTCATTCAAATTAATTTAACTCATTTATAATATAATATATAATATAATAATTTATATTTTAAAAAGATTATGTAATATATATGTTATAATTTTTTTTAATCCTTCTAGATTAATACCACAGACGTAGCAGTAATATTGTGCCCCCTTTTTCTACCACGTTGACAAATTGTCCCCCCACGTTAGAAAATATTCTACGAGGCCCACTTGGTCAATGTCCTATGTTATTAGTCAATTAATTTAACGTCCATGACCATAATTACAAAAGGTAATTTAGGCCTCCACCAACTAAATTGGGCTTCGGTAAATTTATATGGGCTTTAAAATAGGCTTGTGCTAAAAAATTTGTTACAACCAAAACCCAAGAATGCTCACAAGAGTTTTGTTCAAAATACTCTAAATGATCCCATTATTGCTCCAAGAACATTCCAAATTTCAAGCAAGCAAGAACAATTTCTTATGACTGTCATCTACACTCGGCCATTTTCAAGCCCAAAATACAAAGCAACTAGTTTCACACTCATGCACAGTCAACAATTAATAATATCACTAACAAAGCCTGGCACAATTGCTAGATAGCTAGCTCCCTTAAACATAATGTTCCGGGTTCGAACCAAGTAGTGTGCATGGAAAAGACTTTGTTGGGAGAGGCAAAACCCACTTTGGTAATCTCTATGCCTCGGGTAAAATGAAGTAAGCAGTTGTCATTTACCATCCTAAGACTTGTTACTGCGGGCTGCTCATATTATTATTGAGATTTTTTTAATAATTATGTTTCTTAATCAAGACTTCACAGTAATTTTCTCAATTTAATATGCCCTAGCAATTTCACTTCCAATATGCTTGAAAGGTCCTTAGTCATCTCAGCTCATGGGTTGCATCAACTTACTAAAGCGCGGTAGTTGATGGGTCTGAGCCCTATCAAGTCTTATGTCATTTCCACCTCACGTCCAAAATGTTCCTTTGAGTGGGATGTTGCCTTCGATCCAATTTTTGTACTGAAGGCCCACTTTAACGTGGACCAGCCTGATATTATTTTAGGGTCCATTTAAAATCACATTTATAAATATTTATAAGTATGATTCATGTAAATCAAGATAAAACTTTTTCTACATATTTACCTCGTATTCGGTAAATTATAATTGAAAAATTGCTTATACAACATTCTAAACGAGTTCTTAAATTACTTTCTATCGTATTCATATGCATTAGAACTATTTTTTAAATAAGCACCTCTTACAATCAATATAGATATTTTGAGAAAAATTATAAATTTAAGAGATAAAATATATTACCTCTGGTCCTAATTATAAGATCTCGTTTATAGACTACAAATGAAGTATTATTATGAGGACCACAGATAGTATTAGAGTATTATATTTAAAACCAAATCCAACCATCCAACTAGTATATTAAGCACTATAGGTATTATTTGATATATTCTAAATTTTTCTAAGTTTTCCGTTTCATAGAGCAAAATGAACCAACGGACGAATGATTCAACATGATATTGTTTTACATACATTGTACAAAAAATATTAAAAATAAATAAATTAATACGCTATTAATAAATTGTACTCTCCTTGGTCTAGTTGCCTATAGAAAAATGATTTGGTCCAAATATAAATGACTTGAGAGTATTTAATACTTATTTGTTAATTTTGTTATTACAAGTAATATTTAAATGTAACTCTTTGTATTTTTCTTTTTCGTTTACAACCTATTTAATATGTAAAGTTAGAAAAAAATTTAAATTTGGAACAGATTTAATGAGTCCACTACATAATCCTCTAGTCCTATATATAACATAGAGAATTTTTTGGGGTCATATTTATAAATCATTTCATTAAATTTTTAAAATAAATATTTTTATTTTTTATTTATTATAGTATATATAGTTATTTTTAAAATTTTAAAAGGTGTATATATTAAATGAGGATAAAATTGAAAGGTTATTATATTTTAATAAAAAATTAATACAAGTTAAAATTTTTCTTAATCTATATGAAAGGATGCTGAAAATGTTTTATAAAAAGAAATAAATAGTAGTGGAGGCGTTTGTTTTTTTCCTTTGCCAGCGGGTTAAATACATATGTTTGATATGATGTGTGCGTGTGCATGTATGCATAAGTATGAATGTGTATATTGATGATTATTTCACGAAAGTTGGCGGGGCTCTAACTCTCATTTCGGCTATCGGCAAGAACAGTCATTTTAGTCATGCTTTTGAATATCTCCAAGTCAATGAGAGAAACGGCACAATTCCCCGGAAGCCCTGGAAGAAAAGTCAAAGCTGTTCATAAATGCGGAGGAGATTTTGGTCCCTCAAAATTCATATCTCTTCGCGTCATCCAGCCGACAATTAATATCCACCCACCTGCCACCTGCAACCTGTCACCTGCCACCTGCCTCCTGACATTTATTGCACACTCTCATGTTTAATATTTTGATAACAACTTTTTAATTTTAGTTCTATTTAATATATACACTTTTTAAAAGAATAAATATCTACACTATAATAAATAAAAGACAAAAAAATATATTAATATTAAAAATTTAATGAAATAATTTATAAATAGGACAAAAAAAATTCCTCTTTTTTATAAATAGAACCAAAAGAGTATAAGTTACTTATAATAAATTGTTATATATCAACAAAATGCCCTAAACTCACCAATTTTCAATTTTATGGTTATTAAAGTTTTTTTTTATGTTTATAAATTATTCTGACATCTCTTTTATTTTTCTCTTTTTAATGAGAATTAAATAAGAATAAAATTTAAAAAATAAGTATTAAATATACTACAAGTAACTTATATTTAGAATCAAAATTTTATCTCATGAGTCACTTACATTTAAGACCAAAATGATACTATGTATATGCGTATCCACACGAAAGTACATCCATGTACATATATTTATTCTTCCACATAAATAGTGAGTTTGAGCACAAAGTAATTGAATTAACAAAATATATATATCACTGTGATTCAAAATATAAGTCACTTGTAGAAAAAAAATATAGTTATAAATTTAAATTATTTGTAGTGTATTTAATGCTTGCTTTTCAATTTTACTTTATTTAATTCTCATTGAAAAGAGAAACAAAAATAGAAAGATATGAAAATAATTTGTAAATGTAGAGAGAAAGAGAGACAAAAAAAAAACTTTAATAACAGTCAGATTAAATATTTTGTTAATTTAATGCATTTTTTGACATGTGAAAATGTGTTGTAACTTACAATTGACTTATAATAAGAATTGAGGGGATACTTCCTTCTATACTTTCTATAAAATTCAAAATCTTGAATTTATATCATATTCTCAGTGAAGATAGTAGAGGAGTTTCCCTCCCCAAGTAAATTGTGCTCTAGTTAATTTATATGGTCTTTTGCTGTCCTGACTTTTATTGCCACAAGAATTAAAAAGGGTCAGGGATCGAGTTATTAGTCATGAATGTGTAAATGAAATGTATGTTTATATTAATAGTAGCTCATTTTGAATTTTGTCCTTGTATAATACTACCTCCAATCCTTAATATAAGAGCTAGTTGACTAGTTTAAGTAGATTAAAAAGTTTGTTGAGTTAGTTATTTATAATAAATATGTGTTGTCTCACTTAGAATATCCTTATTAATCATGTGCATTAACTACAACTACTATTTGATAAAACCTTTAATATATGTAACTCTTACAAGGACTACTTTAAAAAAAAAGATAAATATAAGATATCTGTCTATGACCAAATTAAAAATCAAACTAGCTGTTATATTAAAAACTGAAACTAGTATAATGATCTCACAACCATGATGCATGTCATTAATTATTTAGGTGGTCGATTCTTCATTTTGATGCTGCTACTTGCCCATTTTTCATATCACTAGAAATAATTATATAAATTACTTAGTGTAATGTGTTCAAGCAATTCTCTAAAATATTCATGCAAATTAATGTTGCTAATATTATTGTTATTGCTATTCCTACTCCTCCTACTACTACTATGTTGTCGTTGCTTGCTACTGCTGCACGCATAATTCTGATTTATCAATTCATGCCCCTTGATTAAACTTTATTTTTCTATTATATAATCCTCTTAAACTTTAATTTATATGCATATAAACTCCTTAAATTTAAAATTATTACCTGGTTAAATAATAAAAAAAATGTAACTAAAAAGTAAAGGTAACTGTAAAGTTTTAAAGGTTGGAACTTGAAAAAGTTATTTACATATGATACAAAATTTAGATGACTTTCTTTTAAGGGTTGATATAATTTTGGTCTGTTAAATTTGAACCTATTTTGATTTTAGTTTTTCAAATTTTGAACATGTGGTTTTGGTTTCTAAGATTTAGTCTGTTTTAAGTATTAGTTCCTAGAGATGTAATGGTATAAAAACCCACTAAAGTATTGTAAATAGCATTAAAGTAGTGATATGAACTTACTAAATGATACCTAACTAGATTTTATATAAATAATAAAGGATATAAAAAAAGGTCATCAAAACAAAGTTGTTTAGCCCCTTTTTTTAATTGTCGCCGGTTGTTTAAGGAGTTGTTCGTACTAGGTCTCGAGAACTCATCTTTATATATATATATATATAAAATCGTAATTTGCATTGTGTTTTGAGGAACTTTTTTTTTTATTGTTCACAAAAAATCTAGTAATGTGCCATTTGTGAGTTCGTACCATCATTTTAATATCGTTTACGATGATTTGGCAGATTTTAATATCGTTACACCTTCAAGATATAATGTTTTTCACTAAAAATTATAAGTTTAAAATTTGAGAGATCAAAATCAAAATAAATCTGAGTTTATATTAGCTTTTTATTTAATTTAACCCGAGAAACAAGACTTTTGAAATATTAATATTATACTGCCATAAATTCTAACAACTGTTCACAACATTAAATGATGTTTGCATATGGCCCCAGTGTTCTTCGTGGACAGCTGCTAGGAAAAGGCTTTTAGCTGCGTGTCCCCGGCGCTACCATCAAGAGGGGGACCCTTGCGTGACTCGCTCCATAAATAAAGCCATAATCTGTTAGCTGGCTGCCATGCGCATCTTTCACTCCTTGCCTTCCAACTTTTGTTATGGCCTTTTCAATTCTACTCTGTTTCGTTTTTCTTCTTCCTTCCCTTTCTTCTTCCCCTGATCCATTGTGTAATCACCTTGATCACTCTGCACTTCTCCAATTCAAGAATCAATTCACAGCCTCATCTGTTTCAAAAACAAGATCGTGGGGGAATAGTTCAAATTGCTGCTTGTGGGATGGGGTCACATGTGACTCTGAGTCTGGTCATGTGATTGGCCTTGATCTTAGTTTAAGTTTTCTTCAAGGTCAACTCACTTCAAATAGCACACTCTTTCAACTTATTCATCTTCAAACACTCAACTTGGCTTACAATGATTTTGAAGGGTCTTCAATACCATCTCAATTCGGTGACCTTCCTAATCTCACTCATCTAAATTTGAGCTTGTCTCTTTTTACAGGTGAAATTCCTCCCAGAATCACACAATTGTCTAAATTAGTCTCTCTTGATTTGTCTGTTATTTTGGGGAGTTTGAGACTTGAAAAATCCACATGGGAACAAATGATTTTAAACATGACTGATTTAAGAGAGCTTGTCTTAGATTATGTGAACATGTCTTCTATTACACCAAGCTCCTTTTATCTGTTTGTGAATTCATCATCCCCTTTGGTTTCCCTCAAACTTAAAGATACTAAGTTGCAGGGAAACATCACAAGTGACATTCTTCGTTTACAAAATCTTCAACAGCTAGATTTGTCAGATAATAATAATCTTAAAGGTCAACTTCCAAAGTCCAATTGGAGCTCTCCTCTCTCATCTCTGGATCTCAGCCTCACATCTTTCTCAGGAGGAATATTTGATTCGATAGGTAATTTGAGGCAGCTTAGTAATTTAAATCTGGGAAGTTGTGGATTTCAAGGACCAATTCCTCTGGGCTTCAAGAATCTCACTCATCTAACTCATTTGAACCTTGGCTCAAACAAATTGAGTGGTGAGACTCAATTCCTTTCAAACCTAAAGCTTCTCTCTTCCTTAATCCTTAGTAATAATGATTTTAGTGGACAAATCCCATCATTAGTTTCAAGTCTGAAACATCTCACTGTCTTGGATTTTTCAGAAAATAATTTCAATGGTGAAATCACAAATGTGTTTGGAGAGCTTAGCAAACTAGAGAGTTTATCAATTTTTGGAAACAACATAGGAGGACAGCTTCCACCTTTGTCTAATCTTTCTCAACTCTCTTCTTTTGATTGTAGCTTTAACAAACTAGTTGGTCCAATTCCAAATGAAATTTGCAAACTTTCTAAGTTGGTTAAGTTAGAATTGTCTCATAACTTGTTCAATGGAACAATTCCTTCTGGGTGTTATTCTTCACCATCTTTGAAAGATTTGCATCTTAATGACAACCATCTTACTGGGTCCATTAGCCAATTTTCAAGTTACTCATTGGAAAAGTTTGATCTTTCCAACAATAGGTTGGAAGGAAATTTTTCAGAGTCAATTTTTGGCCTCACAAATCTTTCTCTCTTGAGTCTATCCTCAAATAATTTGAGTGGACTGGTTGATTTTTACCAATTTTCAAAGTTCCAAAATCTAGGGACTCTTGATCTTTCAAACAATAAATTTCTTTCACTAATGAGTGGCTTTAATGAAAATGTTGATCTTTCACTGACCAAACTTTCAACATTAAATTTATCTTCTTTAAACATCAATAACTTCCCCCAATTTTTAGTGAAGCTTCCAGATTTGATGATTTTATCTCTTTCAAACAACAAGATCCAAGGGACCATTCCCAAATGGTTCAATGATGTGGGGAATGGTTCTTTGTTTTATTTGGATCTCTCTCACAATCTTTTGACTTCAGTTGAGTATTTTTCAATGAGAGATATCAAAATTCTTGATCTTAGTTTCAACAAGTTACAAGGACATCTACCAATTCCACCTTGGGGTATTTTGTTCTTTTCAGTTTCCAACAACAAAATAAGTGGGCAAATTTCATCATTGATTTGCAATGCAAGCTCACTTATGATACTCAACTTGTCTCACAATAATTTGTCAGGCCCTATTCCACAGTGCCTTATGGCCTTCCCATCCATTTCTAATCTAGACCTGCGGAACAATGGCCTTACTAGAACTATTCCTGACAATTTTTCAAAGAACAGTGCGTTGAAAACTTTAAATCTCAATAACAACAAACTTGAGGGACCATTCCCTAGATCCTTGGCTTATTGTGATCAACTTCAAATTTTGGATGTGGGAGAGAACCAGATTGAGGACACATTTCCCAATTGGCTTGAAGGTCTACCAGAGTTGCAAGCACTTGTTTTGAGAGATAATAAGCTGCATGGAACTATTACTAGTTCCAACACCAAGCATCCCTTTTGGAAGTTAAGGATCTTTGATATTTCCAGCAACCATTTCAGTGGGTCTTTGCCAGCAGCATACATCAAAGAATTTAAAGGAATGGTCAAGGTAGACAGTGTTGAAACAGGATCACTGTACATGGAAAATAGAAATGATCCCTTATATCAGTATTCAGTGAAGATCAATCTGAAAGATAATGCCAGGGAGCTTGAAAAGATCTTAAAAGCATTCACTATTCTTGACTTGTCAAGTAATAAATTTGATGGAGAGATTCCAAAAGTGATTGGTGAGTTATATTCACTGAAAGGACTAAATTTATCCCACAATGGAATCACTGGTTCTATTCCTCAATCAATGGGGAATTTGACAAATCTTGAATGGTTAGATCTATCATGGAACAAGCTTGTGGGTGAGATTCCTCCAACATTGACAAATCTCAACTTTCTGGCTATTCTGAACCTTTCACAGAACCAGCTTGAGGGAATCATACCAAGAGGTAAGCAATTTGACACATTCTTAGAAGTTTCATATGAGGGAAATTCAAAATTGTGCGGAGTTCCATTGACAAAAAGTTGCAGCAAGGATGAAGGAAAACTGCCACAACCATCTTCATCAATGTTCTTTGATTTTGGTTGGAAACCAGTAGCCATTGGATATGGATGTGGGATGATATTTGGAATTTTCATGGGATATCTTATATTCTTAATTGGAAAACCTCAGTGGCTTGTTAGAACTTTTGGAGGTCAAATTAAGAAACAAAAAAAAGAGACCAGAAATAGAGTTCGTGCAAATCGAGGAAGAACAAATTAGCTGAAGAATTTGGTTTTGTATGATATTATAGTTTCTGTGTGTTTGTCAGTTCCCCCCCCTTTTTGCCTTTCTTGTTTGGCATATCGTATCATGTTTCTCGAGTATTCTGGTAATAATATGAGCATAGTATTTTCTTTTTTCTAATTTAGTATGCTCTTATTCTGTTTGAGTAATTAAATTTTAAGTGATTTGACATCATCATCTATATTGTATAAATTGTTTTTCATTTTCATCATTGTCCTTTTCACTTCTTTTCTTTTGAAAATTTAAGCACATGAAAAGAAAAATCACCCATTTTTTATGAAATTAAATTTAAAATTTAACACGAAAGATATTCAATAATTCAAGATTACCCGCAAGCTTTTTTTTGTGTGTAATAATTTAATAATAAGTTGTCTTAGTAGTCACGCTTGAATGAAGTCATATGTTTGAACTTAGCATTGATGTGCTTATATTTATACACGTATGTTTAATTGTATAAAATTTAAAAAAAAAAAAAAGGTTAATAAGGTTGATATACTTTTGATGTTTAGTCTTTTAGTCCTTTTTCTTAAAAAATAATTTTTTTAACCCTTCAAATTAGATATCAATCTTTTTGGTCCTTGAGCTCAAACTCCTCCTGTATGGAGAGAATAAGATCATACAATGCAATCATTTAGGACTTTTTTAGTATAATGGAAGATTTTTTTTGGGAAGGAATAAGAACATGAATGGAAATCAGGATTGGAATAGAATCTACATAATCCATAAAAATAGGTAGGCAGAGCTGAATCAAATGCATCATGCAATTCTAGAGTGCCATGTTAGATTCAACTATTTCGGAGAGGCTGCCACACAAAAGCATATAAAACCTTTTAGGGTTTTTTTTTTTTGGAAATACTACAACACAGAAATTCAATCCCTAATTTCGCTCCTTCAGTTTTTCAAATTCAAAATCCCATTACCTTATCACCGCTCGTAATATTAATTAATATAAACTTCCTTCCAAGATACAAACACTTACATCTCCAAGATACATCCTTGTCTGTACTAGGCTTTGTTCACTTTTTTTTTTCGTTAAAGAAAATTTACTATCGAGAAAGGAATCCATATACCCATCATACACAACCCGTAATTTAACAACACGGGATACATAATTCACAACCTCCCAGAGAGGTGCGGGGTGTCACGTGAGCTATAAATTCTTCGCCATAAATTTTGTTTACTAACGTCATGTGTAACTCAACACCATACAAAGTGTGTATACGAACATGCATATATGACAAAGTGTGCATATAAATATGCATATATGTCAAGATGCACACGGCATTTATTCTATTGCTTACAATGCAGATTTTAAAAAAAAAAAAAAAAGGGAAAATGACACATAAAGAAGCCTGAAATAATAAAATGCCAAAATGGAAAGCTAAGCAAATGTATTACCAGATAAGGAAGTGTTGCCTGATTTGGGATTATGCAAATGTTGCATAATTACGAAACAGCCCCTCATATGCAAACAGAAAAAGTGACCGGTGGAAGTGTGCAAGTTGTGGTGGGAGCTGGAGGAAAAACTTGGGAGGAACCATGAACGTGGGAGCATGAATGCGCGAAGCAACAACTGAACGACGGAAGCGAGGTTAGTATTCAGACTATATTGTTGGCCTTTGTCTTTTGTCCCTCTCCTTTATGCGCCGGTTGATTTTCCTCTTCCCGTTGGATGGCAATGTTGTCGATGTGGGGATGGTTTTGAGGTGGAGAGGGTGGCGAAGCATGGAGACGGTGTGGGTATATAGAAAGTGTGGGGAAGGACGGTGATCAGAGGGTGAATGCATGGGGAAGGAAAAACACTGAGGGAGAGGGGTTTGATGGTGTCACAAGTGGGTTAGAGTGATTAGTGTCAGATAAAGGGACAATGTTAGAGGGAGATTCGAATAATGGAGTGGATTGATTCTGAGAAAATGAAGCATTAGTGTGGACAGGAAAGAAATGAGTGTTTTATTGCAAATTATAAGCATGCATGTGTCAAACCCTAAGTTGGTCGTATAAGTTGATGATGATGGTATTAAGTCATATAATCATTCGACTTCTATTATCAGTGCAGGTAATGAAGATAAATGAATTTCGAAGCTAGGTCATCTTGTGGGAAGGAGCTGTTCTGTTATTTTCATGTGGGGGGGAATTTGTGACAAATGGTGAAGGTAAAGTGAGATATAATGGAGGTGGCGTGAGGTTAAGAAGCATTAAGGATGGGCTGAGACTTGATGAATTGAGGCTAATGATATCTGAGTGGATTGGTGGTGATGGAAGAAATTATGACATTAAGTACACAGTGGCCTTTGATGAGAAGACATTGATTGACCTTCATGACAATGCTGAAATGTATAACCTCTTTCAATACAATGGGAACAGCGGTCATGTGTATGTGGCCGAAAAAAGACAAGTGGGTCCCCAACCAAAGGACAATGTAGAAATATAAGTGGAAGTTTGTCCTAACTATTTGTTGTCATTTATGAATTTCTTCTTGGCATTTGTGTTAACGAGTCTTGTCATTATGAATGCAGAACAGAGAGATTCATGGGCATGTCACAGCAAACGGAACTGGATGCGTCTCCTATTAGTTTGTGTTGTGATTATGGCTGCTTAGTGAAGAAAATGCTCGTGAATGTGACAATGATAAAATAAGTGGGCCCCCTAATGTGGATAAATCTATCGGAGCTGAAGATACGGATGGTAGTGAGATGGTTCATGCGGAATGGAGGGGACTTTTAACAGGAGTGGGCCAACGTTTTCCTAGTGCAGATATATTTCGGGTGTCTGTATACAAGTTTGCACTTGCAAACAAGTTTGTGGCCAAGTATATGAGGAATAGCAAGGAATTCATGTCGATGAGGTGTAAAGTTGAGGATTGTCCATGGAAGCTATGTGCAAATCAAGTGGGGAAGAGTTGTGATGTGCTACGAGTGACGAAATTTATAAACCGGCATGTTCATTCTGCCCAAGATAGCTTGGACGTGATGCATAATGGAAGAGTTAGTTTGAACTCATCAATAATAATTGATGAGATGAGGGATCATGCAACAAGCGCACTTCTGAGATAAGGAAGACGTTGAAACGAGAGTATAGGATTGATCTAACATATAAACAGGCTTATAGAGCAAGAGAGAAGTCATTGGAAGACATATATGGCAGGCCTGAACAATCATACATGCTCATATCATGGGTATGCGAAAGGATAAAGGAAACATATGAAAAATCAGTGGCTGAATGGACTGCTATTGGGAACTGGTTTGAGCGTGTTTTCATTGCCTACGGGGCATGCATTGAGGGTTTATTGGGTGGCGTGAGGCATATTATGTATGTTGATGGAACTCACTTAAGCAGACCATACAAGGGGACAATGTTGTCAGCTTCAGCTTATGATGCAGATAACGAGCTGCTGCCATTTGCAATTGCAATTGTGAAGGG
The DNA here is from genome assembly GCF_004799145.2 of Neltuma alba. NCBI lineage: Eukaryota > Viridiplantae > Streptophyta > Magnoliopsida > Fabales > Fabaceae > Neltuma > Neltuma alba. The sequence goes on from NW_021636184.1 coordinate 17,066, forward strand.
AGAAATACTAGATGACTGGACGTGGTTTTTCTATATGATAAAAAAAATCTTGGGTTCTGTGGAAGTAACGATTGTATCAAATCGACACAATGCTATCATCGGAGGAGTGGCATCAATCTTTGGGGGTCAAAGGCATGCCTTTTGTTATAGACACATCAAGGAGAATTTTAGTTCAGAAGTTATGAAAATGAATAAGGGGCAAACAAGGACAAATGGCCGATCAAAGGAGGATGCACTATATTTATTGGATAAAATTGCATACGCAAGGACGGATGAGAAATTTGAGGCAGCAATGGATGACATGAGATCCTTTTTCTCCAAGGCTATTTGATTGGCTTATTCATCATGGGGATGTAGATAGGTGGGCTAAAAGCAGGTTCCCATATAAAAGATGGGACAATATTACAAGTAATATAGCAGAATCATTCAATGCATGGATGATGAATAAGAGAAAGCATACTGTACCCCAATTGATCTATGAGCACTGAGATAAAGTTGCAAGAAAGCTGCATGCCTCCTATGTGGCTATGACCAAATGGAAGAATTGCGTTGGTCCAAATATAGAGAGTAAGGTGCTGGATATGGTGGCTGGGTCTGACCATATTTATGCTTGAAAATTATGGTGGGGGAAGAGTGAAGGTGACAACATCACGTGGAGACCATCGGGTTGATCTTGGACTACACCAATGTAGTTGCAGATCTTGGCAAATGACGGGGATCCCTTGTTCCCATGCTTGTGCTGCCATCAAGATTGTGCACGGCAATGTTTATGATTATATTGATAATTGCTATAAAAAGCCATCACAAGAAAAGATTTATGCTCGCAGTATGATTCTTGTGGTAACAATAGACATGCCTCACCCAAATAACTACTATAGAATAGAAAATGTCAGTGAGTAAGTTTTCTTGCTACCTCCCATGACATCCCGACCACCAGGAAGGCCAAAAGTAAACAGGGATGAATCACAGTTCCATAACAAACGGATATACCACTATGGAAGATGCCACCAGCCTGGACACACAAGGAGGAATTGCAAAAATCCTAACCCATCATGAAGTTTCGAGTATAGTGGGGATGGGTCATTTTTTGGTGTACATAGTTGTATGCTCCGCCCTTGTCAACTTTTTTGGGACTCGGGTTATAGTTAGGAGCTAGGTGGAGACATTTTTTTGTAAGTAAGCTGATAGAAATTTTAGTGATAAGGGAGCATTAAGTGTGGCTAGTATCTTAATGTCTACTTGTTGTTGAATACATGAAAGGAAGTTACTGTTATGGGGATGTTAGCTTTTGTTAATGGCGCATTACTTGTTGTCATTTTTAAATTTGTTCTAGTCATTGGCAGTGATGCTATCAGCATAAGCTGACAGCCGTGTTGAACTGATGTTGTAAAATCAGACCAGGTTATCCTTATCATTATCGTTGTCATATTCACTTCACTTGGTGTCATTTTTAAATTTGTTCTAGTCATTGGCAGTGATGCTATCAGCATAAGCTGACAGCCGTGTTGAACTGATGTTGTAAAATCAGACTAGGTTATCCTTATCATTATCGCTGTTATATTCACTTCACTTGGTGTCATTTTCTGTTGGATACCAACAGGATATATTGAAGTAAAATTTAGTGACCTGAACAAAAAATGAAAACCAATAGCACATGTCCAATGGGGTTGTTGTCATCATCTGTTTTGGTGTGGTTAAACCCAGATTCATTCATGTCACTGGGGAATAAATTGGCATCATGGATCTCAACTATCATACATTTATGGACACTAATCTCTGTTAACCATAACAATACACAGTAAATTTTTAGTCAGCCTACAATGCACATTACATACAGCAATCTAACAGAAGACAAGTGAATTATGACCCTAACATCGAGACATCTAAGACCGACGCCTTTTCTTGGACTTTGTGCTCTTGGTTGGTTGTGGTCGTCGAATAAGGGCCAATGCCTCGTCACGTTTTTCATTCTGTTCATGATTCACCAACCACCATGTCAGGTCACGACGAAAGCCAGCAACTTCTTCCTCTGTGTAGGTAAGGGTCACACCAGGTTCCCATCTTCTCAGCCACATCATGCAGTGCACCCCACAATCCCTCTTGTGGACGCAACAATATCAGCACAGTTAGTTAACACATCTGACATGTGCATTCACCACACAGAAATCGAATTTGACAAAACTGACAGGTTATTCTGCTGGGGAACTTCTACAAATATCATGGGAGACATTGGCTTTTTCCCAACCAATCCTGGCTTGACCAAGTCCAGTATAATATTAACCTCATCCTCTGCAACAAGATTCAGGACCAACATAGAAAGTTTAATGATTTTCCAAGTTCAAAAACTAAGGTAAAGATAATGAGTTTTTTCTTACACAGTCATCCACAGCCATTTCCACTGGGTCTTTGATGACAACCTTCTTCTTCTGCTTTCTGTCCTTGGTTCCGAAATGGTTCCTCATGGAGTCTATTATGTGGAAATCCAATGTGCTAAGCTGAATGGCAACACAAAACCAGTGTTGGCCAACAAGAGCTGGACCAATTATGAAATCACATTCAGCTAAGTTGTAGCCAAGGAACTCAGGAAGAAAGAGCTTCTTATATTTTTGGGCTTTCTAGGTTGGATCATGTGCCATCATGTTCTGCATGACATGAAATTGTTAATCCATTAACAGAGAACAAGTCATTTCCAATTCAATTGCTGTCATTAGTATTTGCATTTGGAATTATGCAACCTCACCATGAAATCAACATCGAAAATGTGCCTCTTCCTTGGCCCCAACTTTGCCTTCATGTCCTCCATCACTGCCTTGCACACCAAATTAAATACCTACAGAACACAAGTGAAAACGTCATTCTGATACAATAATCTCACCAAACATTATCAAACATAATCATGGGTGCAGGGACAGAGCATTCTAAAATCCCTGTTATTTACTCTGTTCACTCCACCCAGGGAAAACAGCTGTTGTCGGTCTATATCTTCATCAAACATTTTGATAACTGTCCTGCAAACATTGTCAGATGTCAGTGACAGAAAGTATGGTGTTGGGGACATCAATACTTGTCATCCCCATGTATTTTATTGTCATTTTCAATTCTATCGCTGTCATTGTCAGGGCACACTGTGTCATTTAAAAAAAAACGCTAGCTAGGGATATAGGTACATATTCCCCTCTTCCTCTCCCTTGGGTCTACGGGATATTAAAGTGAAAAAGATGTCCATTTCCTCCTTTGGCCTTTTCGTCCTCGGAGCTGCCTTGAATTCTATCCACGGAGATTTAATTGTGGAACTCTTTGCCCTTGTTGACCTCCTAAGGTCAATCGATTTTTCAGGCCCTCCTTCCTCCCCACTATCACTGCTCACCCATTCGCGATCCAACAGCAAAGGAACATTGGTAGGGGTCATTGTCAATACATGTGTATCTTCCTCACCCTCATCATTTGAATCCCGAACCTCCTTATCATCATCTTCGGCCTCCCCAACCACATAATCATGACTGACTTCCTCCCCACTATCACTGCTCACCCATTCGCGATCCAACAGCAAAGGAATATTGGTAGGGGTCATTGTCATACATGTGTATCTTCCTCACCCTCATCATCTGAATCCCGAACCTCCTTATCATCATCTTCGGCCTCCCCAACCACATAATCATGACTGACTTCCATGTCATCATGGTCATCTTCCTCCTCATCCTCATCGTCGTCGTCATCACCTCCATGACCATCACAGTCACCCTCTTCTTCCACCTCCTCAACCATGTAATCATCACTGACTTCCCTGTCATGAAGGTCATGTTGTTCTTTATCCTCATCCTCATCCTTCTCATCATCTCCTTTGCTAGTTTCATCCTCATCAAGTTCCTCATTTGCACTTCCCGCTGCAACCTCTCTTGCAATCTCCTTCACCACTCGGTCAACATCATCAGCTTCTTCAGCATCGTTACCAGCTGCATCACCAACTGTTTCAACCCCTTCTTTAGCAGTGGCATTCTCATTCCCCATCCCCTTAACTTTAGCGTTCAATCCAATCTGCAGTTTGAGTAGCTCATCATCAAGAGCCTTTATTAACGTCCTCTGGCTTTCTTCAAGCTTCTTCACAAAACGAGCCCTCAACTCCTTCAATGCCTGCATACACAGTAAATGAAGATATCAAAAAAATTGTTCACTGTTATCGAATGCCAGTATCTCACTGGTCATTTGTAAATAAAGTCTTGTCATTCAAGTATCAACCTTGCTAATAGACTGACTTAAACTCAGGTCACGTATATTTTCTAAGTTCCCACATACCGGATCTAAAGACTGCAGAATTGGACTGTCCTCATGTCCTGCTGAGTATACCTCGCTGCCACTGCTTCCATGCAATATTCCCATACTGCTACCTCTCTCTTTCTCCACCCTCTCCTTTATCTTCTCCTCGGTCCAATATTCAATGGCGCTTGTTGAACCCCGGTCAACAGACAATCCCAGCGGGAAACGCTCAGCAAAATACAGCTGCAAAACCAAATAAAGATAGTCACACTTCTGCAACAATAACATAAAACAAAAATATAATGAACCATAAGAAAAATATTGACTTACCAGCAGCAAATAAAGACACCCTCCAACATTGCAGGTTCCTTTCTTCTTCTTCTTTGTCATCTTCACAAAGTCTCCCATTTCCTTCCACAGGTTCTTGATTATGTACATTGACCAATCATATTTCCCAAACCCATCCATCATGTGACGCATCACTTTCAACAAACGTATATGTACAGTTGTGCTTGACCCAGGACATAAAAAAGCTCCAACTGTATAAAGCATAAATAGGAACTCAAAATTGTCGCTTTCTTCCCCAAATAATATCCTCTTCAGTATCTGGGTAAATGGAACCTTCCAATAAGTGTCCTTCAACCTCTTGTATTCCGAGTCATCCTCACTAACATCATATTTCACTTCCTCCCCACTGTCAGGTACACCTAGAAACTCATGGACATCTTTTGCCTCAATTGCCTGCCTTGCCCTCTAATGGTCAAAAAATGCATTGGTGGGTCATAGCATCTCAACAATGACACAAGTAGATCACGTGGAAGTTGCTTTCACATTAAGCAAGTTCCCAAATCCCATCCTCTGAACTTTCTGCCTCAACCGCCTGTTCTTCTTCACATATTCAGCCAATGATAGAAATCTGGGCAATGAGCACCGGGTGTACAAGGGAACATCATACTTCTTCTCAACTTTCTGTGGCTTCGTTTTCCTTGCCCTCTCATTATACCTATCTTTCTCTTCTTCACTCAGGGCCCTCCATGCCTTCCGCACTTCAATTTTTTCTTCTCTTGCGTTTTTACACTTCTCATCTCGTTTTGCCATATACTCCCTTCTGAACAACACAAGCCCACTGTGGACTCCTTTGCTTGTGGACCCTTCCCCTTCTTCCAACACCATCTCGTATAGTTCTGTAAAGTCATCAAGGTACCATCATTAAATCATAATTTTTATACATATACTACATATCTAGTTCTTTCCAGATTCGTTATGGTCATTTCCAGTTCCTTCATTGTCATTTACAATATGGCCATTACAGAGTGACAGTAAGGATGCTACTATGAATATGGTCGTTTCCAGTTAATTTATTGTCATTACCAATATGCCCATTACAGACTAACAGTTAGGTCATTACTATGAATATGGTTATTTCCAATTAATTCATTGTCATTTACAATATGGCCATTACAGAGTGACAGTAAGGATGCTGCTATGAATATGGTCGTTTCCAGTTAATTTATTGTCATTACCAATATGCCCATTACAGACTAATAGTTAGGTCATTACTATGAATATGGTCATTTCCAATTAATTCATTGTCATTACCAACATGGCCATTACAGTCTGACAGTAAGGTCATTACTATGAATATGGTCATTTCAAGTTCCTTCATAGTCATTTACCAGTTTGGTATTATCATTTCTAGTTTATTCATATAATCTTTCCACTCATTCAAACAGTAAGGTCATTACTATGAATATGGTCATTTTAGGTTCGATCATAGTCATTTACCAGTATGTTATTGTCATTTCCAGTTGTTCATATAATTTTTCCAGTCAATTAGACAATTTTCCTACTGATTTCAAAACCCATTTTTCCAGTTCTCAACTACGTTATTAAAAACAGAATAGCTTGCCATAGAGACTCAGCATAAACCCTTAATCACCATTCTTGTCATTCACAAACTTCATCGCGTCATATCTAAATATTGCCCAATCATTGCTTCCCAGACTCACCCAGAAACGTCGACCATAGCACGAAACTTAAATGCCTAAACTTACCTCACTGAAATGCTGTTGATGCTTGTTAACTGCAATAGTGAATCACCGTGCACCAACCTTCATCTTTCCACATAATCAGTCAGACGCGACCACGTTCGCCCTTCAAACAGCACACCCTTCCACTTCCAACTCCTCTGCTCTCTTACACACACACTATTTCGGGGTCCTCAATTGTCCAGCTTGCCGACATTTTTAGGGCAACAATGGGGATGGTGGAAGCGAGAAATCGGGAAGCACAACAGGCAGTGCACGAGTGTTCGCGCCTTCTCTCTCTCCGCTTTCAAACGCTGACTGACAGGGGCTGTTTCGTAATTATGCAACATTTGCATAATCCCAAATCAGGTAACACTTCCCTATCTGGTAATACATTTGCTTAGCTTCCCATTTTGGCATTTTATTATTTCAGGCTTCTTTATGTGTCATTTTTCCAGAAAAAAATGCATTTAGCACATTATAAATGTAGGAGCATGTGTGTTAATAGCCCTCAATATGTGAGAACCACTTTCAGTACTTATTATAGTTATGAACATCTTGATACTCATTTAAATATAGTTTTGATGATCTAAATTTAAACTTTTAACTAATAATTTTTTAATAAAAATAAAAAATATTTTTTTTTACAAAACTTTCAATTAAAATATTACATTTATTTTGGATCATGTACTTATTTAAAAAAAAATTTAAAAAAAAGAAATAAACAGTCACAACCATCTATGTTAAATTTAAATAGCTTAGATTTGACGAGTATCATATATCATTGTGATAAGCTCTAAAACGTCTATAAAAAAAAAAAATTATTTCAGAAGATGAAATAATGGCTTTTAGCCCCAACAAGGGCACAAAGCCTTTTCTTTTAGTTGAAAATTCATTTGACTACTAATACACACAAACCAATTTGAAAGACTAATGCTGATAGTACACATAGCTTGGGTAAATATCAAGTCAAAACGGTGAAAAATGCAACTAATATACAGTATAAGGAAGATTAAATACAATTAAATCGTATATTAAACTTTGCCTATCACTATACATCTGTTTCTAGCATCTAGTGGCCAAAACTCAGAATCCCAACTTCCTATTGCAAGACCAAACCACTTTGATACTTTCTATTGCATATTCCAAGCAAGAGTTAAAAAATGCCCTCAATAGTTTCTCAAAAGGATTTTCAGTATCTCATACCATGTGGCTCTCCCACTGCTTGCAAGGATATTAGGTTAAAGATCCTTTAGACACAGAATAAAAGACTCAAGATTTTGGTTTCTTGGGTGCATTTGAACTTGATGGCTCAGCTTTCCTTTTGATTCCCAGAAAGCGCTCCACCTGAAAGGAGGAAAACATGTTTTCAATAGTAGAAAAATGCGAAACTCAATTGAAAAGAAGAAAAATATAACAAAAATTGAAATGCCACGGATGGCATATCATATACAGCACTACCAAATATGAGATGAACAAAAAGGAAGGGGAAAGCCTTGTTGCTTCATTATCAAGCAAAATTTAATTTCATCAAGTTTTCAAGATATTGTACATCCTAAACTCAAGAACTAGAATTAAAATTCCACGAAACAGGCTTAAAAAATTCTAAACCTGACAGTTCTCACATTGTCTACATTTTGATCAGTATGGATTGTGCAGTCAAAGAAGCATAATCAATGGCAAGTGTAAATTACCTTTCGATCCCCAAGCACTGGTGTCAAGCCCCCTGGATGATCCTTCTCAATGGTAGCAAACCTGCTTTCTGGGTCACTAGTTTGTCTGGAAAAATAAAAAACAGTAAGAGGCAGTTTATCACTATGTTGAAGAGAAAAAGAGAATAGGTAAAGCTATATATTTCTTTAACATTTTAATATTAAAAAATAATTAAAATGATATTGACAAGTACTTTATAGCATGTTACATAACAATTATTAATTGCAAGACCTTATAACTATTAATCCTCTAAGTTATAAACATACCCTGGCTTAACATGACCGCTGAGAACAAGATAGGGTGTCTTCAGACGAGCTTGAGATTCCCTCATTCTTTCCAGGGACAACAACAGGGTATCTGAACTCTTCATCTGCTTCATCTTCAATTCTTCATAATACTGTTTCATACGCTTTTCTTGCTTCTTTTTGCCAGGTCCTTTACCATGGAATTTATGAGAAACCAACCGAAAAGCTTCTTTAGGAGTCAACTGGAAGAAATAAAAGAAATTAATGAATCATGGATAAAAGATGCCCAGTACTCCCTTTAAACACCTAAAACTCTGAATTCAATGGTACGCATTTTAGGCCAATCAAATTTCAAGCCTCTGCAAACATCCAGTATTATGGATCATGTAGGAGTATCATCTTTTTTTGTTTGGAGTACAACAGACAAGCATTAAGCTTGAGGTAGAAATACTACAAGAACTTAATAACTAAGCCTAAGACATGGCCAACAAAACAACAAAACTAGATTAAGCTAGGCTAGGTCTTTTGCAGTTTGATCCAAGCAGAATGTGGGTGGGTCCAGCAAAACAGCCCTCTTAATACTTATCTCATGAGCCGTCTTCGCAAGTGGAGTATCATCAAATAGATGTACATGGCTACTAATACAACACTACTTTGTCTAAAAATGCAAACGTATATGCAGAGGAAAATATAGATTGAAATATCAACAAGTGTACACAAAAAAGGAGCTAGAGGATCTCCTTGCCTCACAGTTACACCTTGTTGAACCCTACTTTGTAACCCTAGTTTCTGCTTTATGATTTTTTTTATCTTTGTCTTTATTGTCATTATACTCTGTAATTATTTCTAGGATTACAGAATCATATCCTTTATGTTACTTTATCAATAATAGAGAGAGAATTTTATGGCATTGAGTCAATCTCTCTCCCTCTATATGTAATGATCAGAGCTTGATGAATAAAACATCCAATTTTGTACCGCCAACTTTCTTTCTTTGCAAACATGCCCATGCAATGATCATCAACCATAAAATAATGCAATTCTATAATATACCACATATAATTGTGTTTATATCATTGATTACTTACAATTCTCCCAAACTCCTCTGTCCTCTCAATGCGGATCTCTTTTTTATCATGCGCATCCTCTGATTCTTCATCATCTAAGATCCCAACCAGTTTGCTTTTCTTTTTGTCCATGTTTCTGCCACCCCATTCAACAGTTTCTCTAAGTGTTCCTCGATCTTCAAGAAGCTTTAATGCACTCGACAATCCTTTACCCACTGCAACATCACGGATTGTTTCATCAGGAACAATTTCCTCCTTGTCTTCTGAATCAGGTTTTTCATCTTCACTAGTTCTTTATCTTCAGTCCATCCGCCTGTCTCATCATTCTTTGCTTCATCGGGAGCATTTGCTTCTTCAACTTCATGCGTGAAAACATCTTCACTTTCTGGTTTTCGTGCCTCTGAAAAAAAAATAATAATAATTACCAAAGAGATATGGTATGACATTAATTCAGAGGCGAGCTCAAAACTGGATCAAAAAAATGGAAAATGAAGTGAATTAAAACTAAAATAGCAAAAGCATTTGAACGATTCAAAAGACAATTTATTAGCTGATGCGCCTGACACACTCGCAGGCCAAGTTTATTCTAAGGAAAGGAATAAAGAACCATTTACTACTAGTGGAGCTGATAAGTCAGCTAAAGAGGCTGAGCTGGCATCAAACAAGACGGTGAAGATGGCAAGGGCTGAGCAGGAGCATTTCTAGGGTTGTGTGCAGCTGAGACAAGAAAGGAAGACATTGTTTTGGGCAAGGAGAGGTCCTAACCTCTCAAAAGTCAGGGAAGAATATTTCATTTCTGCTGCAATTTTCATCTCTAGTTTATTCACTATCTTAGACCTGGTTTTATTGTTCACGGGCGTAAGTCTTGCTTCATTTTGATCATTTTATCACTGAGCAGTACACCAGCACCTATTCATCATTAATAAAACATATTCCAGGTCCCACCGTTAGCTTATACATTTATATTGTAAAACTTTTGGCCACTACTAGCAGATAGATGAGAAGTAAACTACAATTCCATTTTTCATTCGATCAGGATGGCATGTTTTGCATAATATAGATTGTATCACAATTGATACGCAAATAAATGAAAAATCACCTTCATCAATCTGAAGACCCCGGACAAATTCTTCCATCTCAGTGACGACCACCTTGTTTTCTAACTCGCCAGCAGTAGGATTTTGATCATCTACTGTCTCCTTACCAGGATTTGAGGAGGCAAGCAATGCAATAGCTTGGGGGCTAAATGCTGCTTCTTCCTCTTCCTTTTTCACAGCTAGTCTCCCAGCTCTTTCTAATGATTTATGAAGATCATCATCATCATCTGCAACAACTGGAGTTTCATCTTCCTCAGTTTTAACATTTAGTGTTTGTTCTAGACACAACAGTTTGGAAGCTTCATCTGCTTTAGCATATGCAGACAGACAAGCATCATTTCTCTTTTCAGCCTCCAGTCTCTCTTGCGCTTCCTTGATGGCCTGCCTCTTGGCATCATTCCGAGAACCAAGATCACCAACACTTAATCCCGCAGAGACAGCTTCAGCTTCAAGGGCCTTGAGGTCTAGCTGACAGCTTCAGCTTCAAGGGCCTGGAGGTCTAGCTTCTCTTTCTTCCGCAGGGATTTGTTGTTCTTGGGCTTCTTAAATTGAAGCGTTTCTTCATGAGAATAGTAATCCGATGTTACCCTTCCAGATGAATTTAGATCTTCAAAGGAGTTTGTGGAGACGCCTGTTAACCTTCTTTGGAGCTGTCAATAGGATAAACAAACACAAGAATGAAGCGTTCATATCAAAGCTAAGTAACAAAGTTCCAAGGAAAATAACAGCAAGAAAAGAAGACAGAAGTCACAAAAACAAAGAGGTGACACGATTTTTGATCCAATAATAAAGGGCTTATCACCCTAAAATAATCGGAGCTTCATCTCTACTTTCTTACAAAATACTATAAAAAGAAATAGCACTAACCTCTTCAAGCTTTTTCTCTGCTTCCCTAGAAAATCCTCCCCTTTCATCCAATGTTAAACCCTAAAGCCAAGAATAGGATTAGTTGTAAGTATCATCAGCACATACACCTTCACTCGATCATCTATTGCTCATGAGTTTGAGAAATAAAAATGGCATCAAACCTTCACTCAATCATCTATTGCTCATGAGTTTGAGAAATAAAAATTGCATCGAACCTCTTCAGCAGCTGGATCATCATATTGTGGAAGCATTTTCTTCTCTGCAGTGGGGACATCATTAAACCTGAAATTTAGCAAACAGGCTTAAACTTTATCCATGTTTTAGGTTGCTATTGTTCTGTCAACAAAGCAGGCAACAGAAATGATCATCTTACTTATTATCATAGATGCCGGTTTTCTTTTTCGCAGCCTTGGAAGCCTCATCATGCCGTTTTTGTCCTCCAATTTCCACATTCTCAAGCATATCAATATCTGCCATGTCAGAACAAAAAGCTCTGTTACACTGTGTCATTCAGAGATTGCGACCTTAAGTAACAAGAAAGCACAATGAAGTTGTACCTTGGTTAATGTCACCATCAGCAAGTATGTGGTGATCTTTGATAGTTAGAACTACAGCACCACCTTCCATTACTTTGTCAACACCATGGAGAACTTTAACCCCAGCTAAATTATCTGAAGAGAAATTATTTAATCTAAGTAATTTAACATACGAGCTTACAATAAAGCACATGTAGATTTAAGTTTCTCAGATATGTAATTTAAAGGCCAATGATGCTGGCTGGCTTCTAGGACAGTGACAAATGTTGTTTGCGCATGGCAATTACTATCATCAAGATTTTTTATCGCAATTAAACTGAAATTAGGGGTAACAGAGTGGAAACTTAGATTTTCATAACTTGTATCATTTACTATTCTTACCTTCTAATAAAATACTACTCCTCCAATCCTTAATATAGGACCTAATTAGAAGGTTGATCTTGGTCCTAAATATAAGACTCATTTCTCATATTTACCAATTCTTTCCTAAATTACTCCTATTAAATAATTAAATACCACAATAATACTTGTTACTCATTAATAATACACCTGTATATTTTATAAAGTGAGTGAGTACTTACTACTCATTAATTCCACACATATATCAATTCTACCGTTTTATATTTTTAATTGAAATGTCAATTTTTTAAAGAAATTTTAACTGAGGGTATTTTGGGAAACATATGCCATATTTATGATTATTACCTAACTTAACTAACTTCCTCATTTTAATCAAAGTAGTTAAATAAATCCTATATTAAGGACTAGAGGAGTATGAGTTATAATGTATTTTAATACATATTTATTATTTTTCCTCTGCCCATACTTTTCTCATTGCTCCAAACAGTGCAAAGATAATCTCTTATTCTCTCCCTTCCTAAAAATCGAAAGTTCTTCAAGGGATAAATCTTTATGACATCTCATATACATTATCTTCTAGTAAGTAATCAAATTTCTTTTTCATTTTGCAAACAAAACTTTGTTTCCCTTGTATTGAAACAACACAGGCAAGAAATGTCGCAAAATTAGTTTTGAAACATCCAATTCATTAGACATCTCATACAGACCAAAGGTAAATTTATTGTTATAGCACATGTAATAAGGTTCACTGGGTACTATTGAAGAGAAAGAAAGAAAATCTGCCTTCATAATGCTATGGGTCATATGCCAACTAACAAAAGTCAAGAAAATTTCAGGAAACTATTCAAACATATACATATATAGTCATGCTCTGTCATGACAGTTCTTACTCCAGACAAAGATAGCTCATCACCTTTGCAGAGTAATGAATGACAGAGAAGTTGAGAGGAGTCTAGTCCATGTGGCATCCAACATTCCTACTTTAGCACTGGAATACATGACCTGGTTTTCATTCTAGAAAAACTTGTTTCAAAAACATCTTCACACATCCTACTAGCAGAGGTAAGACATAAAAAACATACTAGACGTGAACAAGCTGATCAATACAGCATACTTGCAGAGTGGCACATATAATATACAGCTTGTAGTGTGGAAGAGAACAAGAGATCATTTATGATAATCAACTCCATATTCATATTGATTGCATGATCCATGTCATAAAGATTTGACAGAGTTTTATGTTGGCTGTCATAACACAACCCTCCTCTATCCAGGCTTGGGGTTGGCAATGGAACATAGGCAGAATTTGTAAATGTGGGAAACAAAAGATTTACAAGATTGCAAGGAATGAGGAAAAGAAAATCGAGAGAACTGCATCATGTAAGATGTATAAAGGATGAAGAAGGCCCAGTTTTACCAGTAGTGTGTTGGGTAGCACCCTCATCTTCACTTTCTTCTAGAGCAATGTTGTCCTGTGAAAAATAAATACCATGACTTCGATCAATCATGGAATCACAGTTTCCTGTAGCACTATTTAAAGCTTTGAAATTAAAAACGAAAAAACAATAACCTGTTCCTCAAAAGTCTTTGAGAGCTGCAATGCTTTCTCCTTTTCAGCATTCTTTTTCTCCTCAAGCTTACAGCTTCTACTGACCCATGCTAAGATCTCAGAAGCACCTTCAGATTGTTTGCTTAACCTTGCTTCTTTCATCCTGTCATCCAAAAGAAAACAAAATCAAGCATTGTCAGAATAGAATGTTTTCCATACTTTTAAACACGACTGTTTTTTAATGCAATCAGATACTATTAAGTTATAAAATAAAAAGACCAAGTACTATTACAAAAGAGAATGGATGCAGTAAATGATAAAATCCATCAAAAGTTGTGACAATGAAGCACATAGATTCTGTTTATTATTAAGATGAGCCTAAAATCCGGTGACCCCAGGTGTAACATCTTGATAAAATTTGCAACTCTGCAGACTGATGGAAAGACTGTTCCACAATAGTATTATTCAACTGTATCTTCTCCACAGAGTATAGTCTGATGGCGGGATTAAACTACTAAAACCGAACACTGCATTTGAGAGGCACACCACTCTCTTCACAATTCACTCACAATTTCCATACCCCTCTCACTCACTGGTTCCCTCTCAAATAGCCCTCCCTTTGTAACTGTCACTTAGTAATTACCATAGATACCCATTGTCACAAGTCCAACAATATAACCACCCCCAAAAAAAAAAGAAAAGAAAATTGAGGTCCGCCTTGTTCTCAAGGTGGAAGGAAGGAAACTGTTTCTGAATCACCTTATAGTCTTCCCATGTATTGTCCAGATCAGACAAGTCAACCCACTTAATTAAGAGTTCAACTCGGCCATCAGTCATCTTACAGTGTTGCAAAACAGCCTGGGGGTAAACTTGAAGCTCCAAATCAGCAGTCAATGAAGGAGGAAGAACTTGAGAAACCATAGACACATGGAAAAATCCTGGTATTATAGCATATAATTTAAGATAAGGTACTAGCATCCGATTTGGGGGGAAAGTCTCTAAATCACAGCCATCACTGCATATTTTCTCTGCAATACCTAAAAATGTTATGTATGTTAACATTCATTTCTTCTTTTCAATTTAATGTTGTTAATGTTATCATGAATATTTAAGGAGAAGTCAATGAGCTAGTAGCATTTGACCAAATCAGAAACATAGCTTTCCCGGTTTGGATCATTCATCGATCTAGAATAATCTATTTATTCAAGATATGCCCAACGTCTCTTTACCATATTCTCACCTAATCTGGTTTTCTTTTCTTTCCTTTTTAAACTCTCTAGCGTCAAAAAACAGTGACAATCTCCTTTGTTTTATAATATAGTACGAGTAATAATTGATAGGCATTCAGCAGCTTCACAGATAAAAGAGTCATACCATAAACCACGGAGATAGTTTGCCAAAAGAAACACTGATAAAAATCAATTATGTTTTATATTTGTTTCAAACAGGCTTACTAATTTTCAAATGGCCAAGGCTTTCTTTTTAGTGACATAAATTAATTCCTTTTTAAGTTTAAAAACTTACCTTTTGCCCACTGATTTTACGTTCTCACTTTGTAGTATAATTATTTATTAATTGAAAAAAGAGAGAGAGAAGCATGTGGAAGAGATGCTCTTCACAATTAGAAAGAACAAAAAATTTTTGAAGGATTAAAATTAGAATAGGGATGCATTAAGAAAGAAGTTTAGGTAACAATAATTGGAATAGATTAATTATGGTACCGTAAAATCAATAGTATGAATTTATGTGTCTGATGTAATTTTTAAAGCTTCAGTTTACTTTCAAGGACATTTCTTAGCATTTTAATGCATCTTGCTACAATAATATTTTGAAACAAATTCACTCTCCCTCCCCCCCCCCCCCAGTTCTTTCCCTTACCTCTCTCCATTTTCTATACCACTGCTATCAAATTCTTCGAAGCATTAACACCAAACATTCCAACACACCCCCCCCCCAAAAAAAAAAAAAAAAGAAATGGAAGAAGAAACATAAGACACGACCAAAGCAAGCATCACTGTGTGGTTACCTTCAGTCATTTTCCTATTTCTAATGGTATTTTTGGAGATTATTTTGGTTTACCAAGCGAGGTCAAGTAACTTATTAAGGGATCATTGAGCTTGGTCTCCAACTTTTATTATTACCTAGCATGTTCTGGAAGCATAAAAATAATCACCATATTTGTATTAAACATCTAGAGATAGGATCTCTTAATCAAACCCTGCAAAGCCCCCCTCCTAACGATCCCAATTTTCATAACCTTTCTCACAGGAAGAAGTAGCAAACTTCAACTAAATAATTATATGATCTACCAGTTAAAATAGGCACAATGGTTTAGCAAGAAAAAAGAACAAAATGAAAAGGGAAAAAAACAAGAAGAAGAAGAAGAAGCAATGCAAGCATAAAAAGATAAACAAGATATTGAACTCACTTCAAAATGCGTTTTTCAAGTTCTGTTGCTCATGGATGTGCTGAGGCTTCACCATTTTGATCAACCCCAGCAAGATTTGACGCCTTCCCTTGCTTGCCAACCACCTCATCTCTCTTGTCATGGTTGACTACTTTGTAATCATCATCTTCAAGAGCCTTTCTGGTTCCCCTATCTCTTGACCTTTCTTTATCTTGATCTGCTTCCCCTTCCTTGTCTCTAATTTTACCCTTCCCCTTATCTTTGTCTCCATTTCTGTAGCTTTCCCAATCCCTTTCTCGACCTTTATGCCTCTCTCGCTCCCTTTCCTTTTCCTTTTCTCTAACCCTATCCCTAGCTTTCTCTTTTCCCCTTTCCTTCTCCAGCCCTCTATCAGTTTCCATCTCCATCTCCCTTTCCCTCTCAAGATCCTTATCCTTACCCTATTCCTTCTTATCTTTACCACTCTCACAGTCTTTATCCCTATACTTCTCTCTATCATAGTCCTTCTCCTTCAATTTACGATCTTTACTCCTATCTTCTTCACATTCATCCCTATCCTCTCTTTCCTTTTCAGGCCACCTATTCTATCATTTTCTGGATCTCTTGCCTCGTTTTCTCTTTCTTTTGAAACATCCTTTAAGGTTCTCTTTTGCTTTCCCTGGTCTTTGCTTCTGTGCTCCTTTTCTTCTTCTCGACTGCTATTCTTCCTATCCTTGCTTCCATGCCTGCTAGACTTGTTTGTCCCCACTTGTTCCAGATCATCATATTGCTCCCTGAATGGAGAATCCTCTTGATCATTTCTAACATCCTGTGGTTCATACCTCGATTCAGACCATTCCATGTCCATTGAAACAACTGCAAATAATTCAGTTTAAACCAAAATGCACAAATTTAATCACAACCCTCCAGATGAAATGACCATTCAAGAAAAATAGGAGAACCCTATTACTCATAATGAAATAATTATATAAAAACAAATAAGAAGCACAGGCGGACCACCACTGAAATCTATGGAATATGCACAGCTGATATCATGCCCTTTTAGTTTTTGTTCCAGATAATTTAACTCAGATGACTTAGTAAGCCAATTGATTCAGGCAACTCATCCAGGCCAATAAAGAATGACAATGAAAACACACTTTCAATTTATGATCTTCCAATTTCATCCAGCAATTTACGTTTATGATAAGTGATTCCTACAACAATTAGGTGCAAAATTGATTGCTTCTGACAAATGATTTAAACTCAAACTTCTAAATGGCCAGACACAAATCGAGCCAACTCATTTACCAGATCATGCATCACAAATACCTGGCGAATTTTCTAAATGATGACAATATAAAGAGATTAATAAACAGAATTCCAATACACAATAAATCCAACATGGCACAACAACACAGTCCCAAGCATACAAGTCGCTAGCAATCAAAATGAAGAAAGCAGAAGTGCATTAACCAAGTACAGGCCATTCACACAAAAATCAGCAACAAAAGGAAAAAATTAAACTCAACATGTAAATATTCCCAGGTTCAAAAGAGTCGATATCCAAACGAATACAAGACCAGATTCAAGGCCAAATCAAAATGAAAAAAATAAAAAATAAAACAGAGCAAGAAACGGTACAACGGCGTCTCACACAGTGTTGAAAAACACGCAGGGAACAGATGACGCGTGGGGAACAAATTCCAATCAAGATTCAAAAGCCAGATTGAGCAAAGCAATCTCACCGAATTTTGGCAGAAGACAAAGGCCCTAGGGTTCGAACCTTCTTCAATACGTGACAGAGGAACAACCACGCAGGGCTGACAACAGTGGATGGCGTCCAACAGCGAGCTTGACCAAGTGCAGAATGCTTGTTGGTCAAGAAAGAAATTTTCTTTTTGTGCCAACGAAGAAAAAATCAATTCTGCAAGACTAAAAAATAAACCTTAATTATTGAATAAGATCGTTCAATCTGCAGTAGCTGTGATGGACGTACATTTGGTCTGGTATGGTGGAAGAGTTTTTCATAAAAACAGAAATAGAAAGGGAATGCAAGTGGAGGGGGTATTCATGGAAGTGTAGTTGAAATCTTAATCGATAAATATAATTTTAATATGAAATTATTAGAATAAACTTTTTAAGACAAAAATGGCAAAAATATCTGCAAAACCATCCGCCATCCATAAATCCACAAATTCATGGAGGAAAAATGACACGCAAAAAAACTTGAAATTGTTAAATTTTAAAAGTTAAGGTATATATTTGGTCTTTTAACTTTAAGTAATATTTTAGTTTGGTTTTTAACATTAAAAAGTATTTTTTTAGTCCTTTAATCTTAAAATTATTGGTCTTAAATAAAAAATTTTTGTAACAATCATGATTATTTTAAAAATTAAACTAAATATTACAGTATCTAATAATGTTTTATCAACCTGCAAGAGCTCAATATTATCTTTTCTGTTAACAGTTCTAAGATTAGATGACTAAAAGTTTACTTTTTAAAGTTAAGGGACCAAAATGAAACTTTATATAAAGTTAAAGAATCAAAAATATACTTTAGCCAATTTTAAATTAGATTTGATAATATTCTAATAAATTTTGATTTTTAATAACATTAAATTTATAAATAACAACATATTTTTTACAAATTTTTTATTTTGGATTTAATAACTTCAAACTTTTTTTGTGGAATTCTCTCACTTGTCAAAGCAATTATGAAATTAATAATCAGTAATGAAAAACACCCCAAAAAAACACTCAGAACAATCAGTGCAAGTAAACAACTAAGACAGTAAATCATAATCAACAATACAAAAGCAGCCAAGGACAGCCCAAAACTCAACTATCAAAAAGCTGAGAACAATTAGCACTCAATGATAAAATACAAAAAACACAACAAACAAAAATCAACCACTCTGAGCAAGACCCATTGAAAAATTGACAAGGTTTAGTAAAAATAGAAAGCATGAAAAACTAAAGTGTTATGCGGTTAAATTTTTTCCTAAAAATGTAAATATGTCTAAGATAATGTTAGCATAAGAATTCCACATGGCGTTGATCATGCATGGAACCATGTAAAATGAGCCAGAAAACAAAGCATTCCATTTTTGGTACATTAACCATGCTTTCGCCCAATAGGAATTAATGAAGCAGGAGATGTTTTTCTAAACCAACATGGATGGTTTTAATGGCCTTAAAAACATGATTTTGAGTGGGGATATGGCTTTAGAATGATTTTACAAAGCCTATAAAAAGACAAACTTTTGGCCTCAAGAGTTTACTTTCAAATATGTTTTAAAGAGAACTCACAAAAGGAGTTGGCTTCTCTTTTTTAAAAAAAAAAAAATTATTCCAATGAGGTTAAAATGAGATTTTTTTTTAATGGGGGAATAGTCTTTGTTTAAGTATTGTCAAGAGAGAGAGTCAAAGTTATAGGCTAGAGTGCTGATCAAAATTCGGTTTAATGGGAACTAGAAGAAGCTGGATTTTAATTAATCTAATGTTTTCATCGAGTTTAAAATGATGATTTGTATACGGGATGGCCACATGTGGTTCATGAACCTAAATTATAAATCAAAGAAATTCAAGTAATTAAAAGAAACAAAAAGACTTAATAAGGAATTTAAATAATAATTGATTGAGTTTGAAATTCATGAATGTTATATGGATGTTTGTTTGTGGTTGATCACTGCACAAGACCAAGATGATTCTTATTCAAGAAGGTTTAATTAAAGAAAATTATAAAGGTAGCATCTTACTATTTTAATTTTTCTTTACTACATATAGGTATTTTTCTATTAGAGCTAATCATGTTTGAAACATTGTTAAATACTAAATGTAGGCACATCTCTCAATAGGAATTTAAACATTAATTTGTCACGCTATGAGATACTAGGTTTTTCTATTAAGGCCTTGTTTGACAAGCACCCCAAAACCATGGTTTAAAGAAAATGCTAGCCAAACAGTCTCTGAAAAATTTAAAACCATGGTTGGGAAAACCATGGTTTTGAACCCCAATCCATAGTTTCATCATAAGCAACTTTCGTCCGCTTTTGGCTCATTGCTTAAGGCTGACGGTGAGCCCTCCTTGCATGACCAAAATTACCCCGGCTTCAATTATCTCCTCTGGCTTCGATTATTTCTTCCATTCCAATCGGTCTATCTTCAGAGTTCCATTCCAGTCGGTCCAAAATTGATTTGCTTCTGGGTAGATTTGCTTCTTCTTCTTCCCCGTCTGATTTGAAGAGAGACAGAGGGAAAGACATGGACAAGCCAACCAGAGACTGAAGGTCTTGTGGAGGAGGAGGGTCTCTG
>NW_021636185.1:0-54918 GCF_004799145.2 Neltuma alba
AAAAAAAAAAAAGGTTAATAAGGTTGATATACTTTTGATGTTTAGTCTTTTAGTCCTTTTTCTTAAAAAATTTTTTTTAACCCTTCAAATTAGATATCAATCTTTTGGTCCTTGAGCTCAAACTCCTCCTGTATGGAGAGAATAAGATCATACAATGCAATCATTTAGGACTTTTTTAGTATAATGGAAGATTTTTTTTGGGAAGGAATAAGAACATGAATGGAAATCAGGATTGGAATAGAATCTACATAATCCATAAAAATAGGTAGGCAGAGCTGAATCAAATGCATCATGCAATTCTAGAGTGCCATGTTAGATTCAACTATTTCGGAGAGGCTGCCACACAAAAGCATATAAAACCTTTTAGGGTTTTTTTTTTTTGGAAATACTACAACACAGAAATTCAATCCCTAATTTCGCTCCTTCAGTTTTTCAAATTCAAAATCCCATTACCTTATCACCGCTCGTAATATTAATTAATATAAACTTCCTTCCAAGATACAAACACTTACATCTCCAAGATACATCCTTGTCTGTACTAGGCTTTGTTCACTTTTTTTTTTCGTTAAAGAAAATTTACTATCGAGAAAGGAATCCATATACCCATCATACACAACCCGTAATTAACAACACGGGATACAATTCACAACCTCCCAGAGAGGTGCGGGGTGTCACGTGAGCTATAAATTCTTCGCCATAAATTTGTTTACTAACGTCATGTGTAACTCAACACCATACAAAGTGTGTATACGAACATGCATATATGACAAAGTGTGCATATAAATATGCATATATGTCAAGATGCACACGGCATTTATTCTATTGCTTACAATGCAGATTTTAAAAAAAAAAAAAAAAAAGGGAAAATGACACATAAAGAAGCCTGAAATAATAAAATGCCAAAATGGAAAGCTAAGCAAATGTATTACCAGATAGGGAAGTGTTGCCTGATTTGGGATTATGCAAATGTTGCATAATTACGAAACAGCCCCTCATATGCAAACAGAAAAAGTGACCGGTGGAAGTGTGCAAGTTGTGGCGGGAGCTGGAGGAAAAACTTGGGAGGACCATGAACGTGGGAGCATGAACGCGCGAAGCAACAACTGAACGACGGAAGCGAGGTTAGTATTCAGACTATATTGTTCGCCTTTGTCTTTTGTCCCTCTCCTTTATGCGCCGGTTGATTTTCCTCTTCCCGTTGGATGGCAATGTCGTCGATGTGGGGATGGTTTTGAGGTGGAGAGGGTGGCGAAGCATGGAGACGGTGTGGGTATATAGAAAGTGTGGGGAAGGACGGTGATCAGAGGGTGAATGCATGGGGAAGGAAAAACACTGGGAGAGGGGTTTGATGGTGTCACAAGTGGGTTAGAGTGATTAGTGTCAGATAAAGGGACAATGTTAGAGGGAGATTCGAATAATGGAGTGGATTGATTCTGAGAAAATGAAGCATTAGTGTGGACAGGAAAGAAATGAGTGTTTTGTTGCAAATTATAAGCATGAATGTGTCAAACCCTAAGTTGGTCGTGTAAGTTGATGATGATGGTATTAAGTCATATAATCATTCGACTTCTATTATCAGTGCAGGTAATGAAGATAAATGAATTTCGAAGCTGGGTCATCTTGTGGGAAGGAGCTGTTCTGTTATTTAATGGGGGGGAATTTGTGACAAATGGTGAAGGTGAAGTGAGATATAATGGAGGTGGCGTGAGGTTAAGAAGCATTAAGGATGGGCTGACACTTGATGAATTGAGGCTAATGATATCTGAGTGGATTGGTGGTGATGGAAGAAATTATGACATTAAGTACACAGTGGCCTTTGATGAGAAGACATTGATTGACCTTCATGACAATGCTGAAATGTATAACCTCTTTCAATACAATGGGAACAGCGGTCATGTGTATGTGGCCGAAAAAAGACAAGTGGGTCCCCAACCAAAGGACAATGTAGAAATGTAAGTGGAAGTTTGTCCTAACTATTTGTTGTCATTTATGAATTTCTTCTTGTCATTTGTGTTAACGAGTCTTGTCATTATGAATGCAGAACAGAGAGATTCATGGGCATGTCACAGCAAACGGAACTGGATGCGTCTCCATTAGTTTGTGTTGTGATTATGGCTGGCTCAGTGAAGAAAATGCTCGTGAATGTGACAATGATGAAATAAGTGGGCCCCCTAATGTGGATAAATCTATCGGAGCTGAAGATACGGATGGTAGTGAGATGGTTCATGCGGAATGGAGGGGACTTTTAACAGGAGTGGGCCAACGTTTTCCTAGTGCAGATGTATTTCGGGTGTCTGTATACAAGTTTGCACTTGCAAACAAGTTTGTGGCCAAGTATATGAGGAATAGCAAGGAATTCATGTCGATGAGGTGTAAAGTTGAGGGTTGTCCATGGAAGCTATGTGCAAATCATGTGGGGAAGAGTTGTGATGTGCTACGAGTGACGACATTTATAAACCGGCATGTTCATTCTGCCCAAGATAGCTTGGACGTGATGCATATGGAAGAGCTAGTTTGAACTCATCAATAATAATTGATGAGATGAGGGATCATGCAGACAAGCGCACTTCTGAGATAAGGAAGAGGTTGAAACGAGAGTATGGGATTGATCTAACATATAAACAGGCTTATAGAGCAAGAGAGAAGTCATTGGAAGACATATATGGCAGGCCTGAACAATCATACATGCTCATACCATGGGTATGCGAAAGGATAAAGGAAACAGATGAAAAATCAGTGGCTGAATGGACTGCTATTGGGAACCGGTTTGAGCGTGTTTTCATTGCCTACGGGCATGCATTGAGGGTTTCTTGGGTGGCGCGAGGCATATTATGTATGTTGATGGAACTCACTTAAGCGGACCATACAAGGGGACAATGTTGTCAGCTTCAGCTTATGATGCAGATAACGAGCTGCTGCCATTTGCAATTGCAATTGTGAAGGGAGAAACACTAGATGACTGGACGTGGTTTTTCTATATGATAAAAAAAATCCTGGGTTCTGTGGAAGTAACGATTGTATCAGATCGACACAATGCTATCATCGGAGGAGTGGCATCAATCTTTGGGGGTCAAAGGCATGCCTTTTGTTATAGACACATCAAGGAGAATTTTAGTTCAGAAGTTATGAAAATGAATAAGGGGCAAACAAGGACAAATGGCCGATCAAAGGAGGATGCACTATATTTATTGGATAAAATTGCATACGCAAGGACGGATGAGAAATTTGAGGCAGCAATGGATGACATGAGATCCTTTTCTCCAAGGCTATTTGATTGGCTTATTCATCATGGGGATGTAGATAGGTGGGCTAAAAGCAGGTTCCCATATAAAAGATGGGACAATATTACAAGTAATATAGCAGAATCATTCAATGCATGGATGGTGAATGAGAGAAAGCATACTGTACCCCAATTGATCTATGAGCACCGAGATAAAGTTGCAAGAAAGCTGCATGCCTCCTATGTGGCTATGACCAAATGGAAGAATTGCGTTGGTCCAAATATAGAGAGTAAGGTGCTGGATATGGTGGCTGGGTCTGACCATATTTATGCTGAAAATTATGGTGGGGGAAGAGTGAAGGTGACAACATCACGTGGAGACCATCGGGTTGATCTTGGACTACACCAATGCAGTTGCAGATCTTGGCAAATGACGGGGATCCCTTGTTCCCATGCTTGTGCTGCCATCAAGATTGTGCACGGCAATGTTTATGATTATATTGATAATTGCTATAAAAAGTCATCACAAGAAAAGATTTATGCTCGCAGTATGATTCTTGTGGTAACAACAGACATGCCTCACCCAAATGACTACTATAGAATAGAAAATGTCAGTGAGCAAGTTTTCTTGCTACCTCCCATGACATCCCGACCACCAGGAAGGCCAAAAGTAAACAGGGATGAATCACAGTTCCAGAACAAACGGATATACCACTGTGGAAGATGCCACCAGCCTGGACACACAAGGAGGAATTGCAGAAATCCTAACCCATCATGAAGTTTCGAGTAGTGGGGATGGGTCATTTTTTGGTGTACATAGTTGTATGCTCCGCCCTTGTCAACTTTTTTGGGACTGGGGTTGTAGTTAGGAGCTAGGTGGAGACATTTTTTTGTAAGTAAGCTGATAGAAATTTCAGTGATAAGGGAGCATTAAGTGTGGCTAGTATCTTAATGTCCACTTGTTGTTGAATACATGAAAGGAAGTTACTGTTATGGGGATGTTAGCTTTTGTTAATGGCGCATTACTTGTTGTCATTTTTAAATTTGTTCTGGTCATTGGCAGTGATGCTATCAGCATAAGCTGACAGCCGTGTTGAACTGATGTTGTAAAATCAGACCAGGTTATCCTTATCATTATCGTTGTCATATTCGCTTCACTTGGTGTCATTTTTAAATTTGTTCTGGTCATTGGCAGTGATGCTATCAGCATAAGCTGACAGCCGTGTTGAACTGATGTTGTAAAATCAGACCAGGTTATCCTTATCATTATCGCTGTTATATTCACTTCACTTGGTGTCATTTTCTGTTGGATACCAACAGGATATATTGAAGTAAAATTTAGTGACCTGAACAAAAAATGAAAACCAATAGCACATGTCCAATGGGGTTGTTGTCATCATCTGTTTTGGTGTGGTTAAACCCAGATTCATTCATGTCACTGGGGAATAAATTGGCATCATGGATCTCAACTATCATACATTTATGGACACCAATCTCTGTTAACCATAACAATACACAGTAAATTTTTGGTCAGCCTACAATGCACATTACATACAGCAATCTAACAGAGGACAAGTGAATTATGACCCTAACATCGAGACACCTAAGACCGACGCCTTTTCTTGGACTTTGTGCTCTTGGTTGGTTGTGGTCGTCGAATAAGGGCCAATGCCTCGTCACGTTTTTCATTCTGTTCATGATTCACCAACCACCATGTCAGGTCACGACGAAAGCCAGCAACTTCTTCCTCTGTGTAGGTAAGGGTCACACCAGGTTCCCATCTTCTCAGCCACATCATGCAGTGCACCCCACAATCCCTCTTGTGGACGCAACAATATCAGCACAGTTAGTTAACACATCTGACATGTGCATTCACCACACAGAAATCGAATTTGACAAAACTAACAGGTTATTCTGCTGGGGAACTTCTACAAATATCATGGGAGACATTGGCTTTTTCCCAACCAATCCTGACTTGACCAAGTCCAGTACAATATTAAACCTCATCCTCTGCAACAAGATTCAGGACCAACATAGAAAGTTTAATGATTTTCCAAGTTCAAAAACTAGGTAAAGATAATGAGTTTTTTCTTACACAGTCATCCACAGCCATTTCCACTGGGTCTTTGATGACAACTTCTTCTTCTGCTTTCTGTCCTTGGTTCCGAAATGGTTCCTCATGGAGTCTATTATGTGGAAATCCAATGTGCTAAGCTGAATGGCAACACAAAACCAGTGTTGGCCAACAAGAGCTGGACCAATTATGAAATCACATTCAGCTAAGTTGTAGCCAAGGAACTCAGGAAGAAAGAGCTTCTTATATTTTTGGGCTTTCTAGGTTGGATCATGTGCCATCATGTTCTGCATGACATGAAATTGTCAATCCATTAACAGAGAACAAGTCATTTCCAATTCAATTGCTGTCATTAGTATTTGCATTTGGAATTATGCAACCTCACCATGAAATCAACATCGAAAATGTGCCTCTTCCTTGGCCCCAACTTTGCCTTCATGTCCTCCATCACTGCCTTGCACACCAAATTAAATACCTACAGAACACAAGTGAAAACGTCATTCTGATACAATAATCTCACCAAACATTATCAAACATAATCATGGGTGCAGGGACAGAGCATTCTAAAATCCCTGTTATTTACTCTGTTCACTCCACCCAGGGAAAACAGCTGTTGTCGGTCTATATCTTCATCAAACATTTTGATAACTGTCCTGCAAACATTGTCAGATGTCAGTGACAGAAAGTATGGTGTTGGGGACATCAATACTTGTCATCCCCATGTATTTTATTGTCATTTTCAATTCTATCGCTGTCATTGTCAGGGCACACTGTGTCATTTAAAAATAAAACGCTAGCTAGGGATATAGGTACATATTCCCCTCTTCCTCTCCCTTGGGTCTACGGGATATTAAAGTGAAAAAGATGTCCATTTCCTCCTTTGGCCTTTTCGTCCTCGGAGCTGCCTTGAATTCTATCCACGGAGATTTAATTGTGGAACTCTTTGCCCTTGTTGACCTCCTAAGGTCAATCGATTTTTCAGGCCCTCCTTCCTCCCCACTATCACTGCTCACCCATTCGCGATCCAACAGCAAAGGAATATTGGTAGGGGTCATTGTCAATACATGTGTATCTTCCTCACCCTCATCATTTGAATCCCGAACCTCCTTATCATCATCTTCGGCCTCCCCAACCACATAATCATGACTGACTTCCTCCCCACTATCACTGCTCACCCATTCGCGATCAACAGCAAAGGAATATTGTAGGGGTCATTGTCATACATGTGTATCTTCCTCACCCTCATCATCTGAATCCCGAACCTCCTTATCATCATCTTCGCCTCCCAACCACATAATCATGACTGACTTCCATGTCATCATGGTCATCTTCCTCCTCATCCTCATCGTCGTCGTCATCACCTCCATGACCATCACAGTCACCCTCTTCTTCCACCTCCTCAACCATGTAATCATCACTGACTTCCCTGTCATGAAGGTCATGTTGTTCTTTATCCTCATCCTCATCCTTCTCATCATCTCCTTTGCTAGTTTCATCCTCATCAAGTTCCTCATTTGCACTTCCCGCTGCAACCTCTCTTGCAATCTCCTTCACCACTCGGTCAACATCATCAGCTTCTTCAGCATCGTTACCAGCTGCATCACCAACTGTTTCAACCCCTTCTTTAGCAGTGGCATTCTCATTCCCCATCCCCTTAACTTTAGCGTTCAATCCAATCTGCAGTTTGAGTAGCTCATCATCAAGAGCCTTTATTAACGTCCTCTGGCTTTCTTCAAGCTTCTTCACAAAACGAGCCCTCAACTCCTTCAATGCCTGCATACACAGTAAATGAAGATATCAAAAAAATTGTTCACTGTTATCGAATGCCAGTATCTCACTGGTCATTTGTAAATAAAGTCTTGTCATTTCAAGTATCAACCTTGCTAATAGACTGACTTAAACTCAGGTCACGTATATTTTCTAAGTTCCCACATACCGGATCTAAAGACTGCAGAATTGGACTGTCCTCATGTCCTGCTGAGTATACCTCGCTGCCACTGCTTCCATGCAATATTCCCATACTGCTACCTCTCTCTTTCTCCACCCTCTCCTTTATCTTCTCCTCGGTCCAATATTCAATGGCGCTTGTTGAACCCCGGTCAACAGACAATCCCAGCGGGAAACACTCAGCAAAATACAGCTGCAAAACCAAATAAAGATAAGTCACACTTCTGCAACAATAACATAAAACAAAATATAATGAACCATAAGAAAAATATTGACTTACCAGCAGCAAATAAAGACACCCTCCAACATTGCAGGTTCCTTTCTTCTTCTTCTTTGTCATCTTCACAAAGTCTCCCATTTCCTTCCACAGGTTCTTGATTATGTACATTGACCAATCATATTTCCCAAACCCATCCATCATGTGACGCATCACTTTCAACAAACGTATATGTACAGTTGTGCTTGACCCAGGACATAAAAAAGCTCCAACTGTATAAAGCATAAATAGGAACTCAAAATTGTCGCTTTCTTCCCCAATAATATCCTCTTCAGTATCTGGGTAAATGGAACCTTCCAATAAGTGTCCTTCAACCTCTTGTATTCCGAGTCATCCTCACTAACATCATATTTCACTTCCTCCCCACTGTCAGGTACACCTAGAAACTCATGGACATCTTTTGCCTCAATTGCCTGGCCTTGCCCTCTAATGGTCAAAAAATGCATTGGTGGGTCATAGCATCTCAACAATGACACAAGTAGATCACGTGGAAGTTGCTTTCACATTAAGCAAGTTCCCAAATCCCATCCTCTGAACTTTCTGCCTCAACCGCCTGTTCTTCTTCACATATTCAGCCAATGATAGAAATCTGGGCAATGAGCACCGGGTGTACAAGGGAACATCATACTTCTTCTCAACTTTCTGTGGCTTCGTTTTCCTTGCCCTCTCATTATACCTATCTTTCTCTTCTTCACTCAGGGCCCTCCATGCCTTCCGCACTTCAATTTTTTCTTCTCTTGCGTTTTTACACTTCTCATCTCGTTTTGCCATATACTCCCTTCTGAACAACACAAGCCCACTGTGGACTCCTTTGCTTGTGGACCCTTCCCCTTCTTCCAACACCATCTCGTATAGTTCTGTAAAGTCATCAAGGTACCATCATTAAATCATAATTTTTATACATATACTACATATCTAGTTCTTTCCAGATTCGTTATGGTCATTTCCAGTTCCTTCATTGTCATTTACAATATGGCCATTACAGAGTGACAGTAAGGATGCTACTATGAATATGGTCGTTTCCAGTTAATTTATTGTCATTACCAATATGCCCATTACAGACTAACAGTTAGGTCATTACTATGAATATGGTTATTTCCAATTAATTCATTGTCATTTACAATATGGCCATTACAGAGTGACAGTAAGGATGCTGCTATGAATATGGTCGTTTCCAGTTAATTTATTGTCATTACCAATATGCCCATTACAGACTAATAGTTAGGTCATTACTATGAATATGGTCATTTCCAATTAATTCATTGTCATTACCAACATGGCCATTACAGTCTGACAGTAAGGTCATTACTATGAATATGGTCATTTCAAGTTCCTTCATAGTCATTTACCAGTTTGGTATTATCATTTCTAGTTTATTCATATAATCTTTCCACTCATTCAAACAGTAAGGTCATTACTATGAATATGGTCATTTTAGGTTCGATCATAGTCATTTACCAGTATGTTATTGTCATTTCCAGTTGTTCATATAATTTTTCCAGTCAATTAGACAATTTTCCTACTGATTTCAAAACCCATTTTTCCAGTTCTCAACTACGTTATTAAAAACAGAATAGCTTGCCATAGAGACTCAGCATAAACCCTTAATCACCATTCTTGTCATTCACAAACTTCATCGCGTCATATCTAAATATTGCCCAATCATTGCTTCCCAGACTCACCCAGAAACGTCGACCATAGCACGAAACTTAAATGCCTAAACTTACCTCACTGAAATGCTGTTGATGCTTGTTAACTGCAATAGTGAATCACCGTGCACCAACCTTCATCTTTCCACATAATCAGTCAGACGCGACCACGTTCGCCCTTCAAACAGCACACCCTTCCACTTCCAACTCCTCTGCTCTCTTACACACACACTATTTCGGGGTCCTCAATTGTCCAGCTTGCCGACATTTTTAGGGCAACAATGGGGATGGTGGAAGCGAGAAATCGGGAAGCACAACAGGCAGTGCACGAGTGTTCGCGCCTTCTCTCTCTCCGCTTTCAAACGCTGACTGACAGGGGCTGTTTCGTAATTATGCAACATTTGCATAATCCCAAATCAGGTAACACTTCCCTATCTGGTAATACATTTGCTTAGCTTCCCATTTTGGCATTTTATTATTTCAGGCTTCTTTATGTGTCATTTTTCCAGAAAAAAATGCATTTAGCACATTATAAATGTAGGAGCATGTGTGTTAATAGCCCTCAATATGTGAGAACCACTTTCAGTACTTATTATAGTTATGAACATCTTGATACTCATTTAATATAGTTTTGATGATCTAAATTTAAACTTTTAACTAATAATTTTTTAATAAAAATAAAAAATATTTTTTTTTACAAAACTTTCAATTAAAATATTACATTTATTTTGGATCATGTACTTATTTAAAAAAAAATTTAAAAAAAAGAAATAAACAGTCACAACCATCTATGTTAAATTTAAATAGCTTAGATTTGACGAGTATCATATATCATTGTGATAAGCTCTAAAACGTCTATAAAAAAAAAAAAATTATTTCAGAAGATGAAATAATGGCTTTTAGCCCCAACAAGGGCACAAAGCCTTTTCTTTTAGTTGAAAATTCATTTGACTACTAATACACACAAACCAATTTGAAAGACTAATGCTGATAGTACACATAGCTTGGGTAAATATCAAGTCAAAACGGTGAAAAATGCAACTAATATACAGTATAAGGAAGATTAAATACAATTAAATCGTATATTAAACTTTGCCTATCACTATACATCTGTTTCTAGCATCTAGTGGCCAAAACTCAGAATCCCAACTTCCTATTGCAAGACCAAACCACTTTGATACTTTCTATTGCATATTCCAAGCAAGAGTTAAAAAATGCCCTCAATAGTTTCTCAAAAGGATTTTCAGTATCTCATACCATGTGGCTCTCCCACTGCTTGCAAGGATATTAGGTTAAAGATCCTTTAGACACAGAATAAAAGACTCAAGATTTTGGTTTCTTGGGTGCATTTGAACTTGATGGCTCAGCTTTCCTTTTGATTCCCAGAAAGCGCTCCACCTGAAAGGAGGAAAACATGTTTTCAATAGTAGAAAAATGCGAAACTCAATTGAAAAGAAGAAAAATATAACAAAAATTGAAATGCCACGGATGGCATATCATATACAGCACTACCAAATATGAGATGAACAAAAAGGAAGGGGAAAGCCTTGTTGCTTCATTATCAAGCAAAATTTAATTTCATCAAGTTTTCAAGATATTGTACATCCTAAACTCAAGAACTAGAATTAAAATTCCACGAAACAGGCTTAAAAAATTCTAAACCTGACAGTTCTCACATTGTCTACATTTTGATCAGTATGGATTGTGCAGTCAAAGAAGCATAATCAATGGCAAGTGTAAATTACCTTTCGATCCCCAAGCACTGGTGTCAAGCCCCCTGGATGATCCTTCTCAATGGTAGCAAACCTGCTTTCTGGGTCACTAGTTTGTCTGGAAAAATAAAAAACAGTAAGAGGCAGTTTATCACTATGTTGAAGAGAAAAAGAGAATAGGTAAAGCTATATATTTCTTTAACATTTTAATATTAAAAAATAATTAAAATGATATTGACAAGTACTTTATAGCATGTTACATAACAATTATTAATTGCAAGACCTTATAACTATTAATCCTCTAAGTTATAAACATACCCTGGCTTAACATGACCGCTGAGAACAAGATAGGGTGTCTTCAGACGAGCTTGAGATTCCCTCATTCTTTCCAGGGACAACAACAGGGTATCTGAACTCTTCATCTGCTTCATCTTCAATTCTTCATAATACTGTTTCATACGCTTTTCTTGCTTCTTTTTGCCAGGTCCTTTACCATGGAATTTATGAGAAACCAACCGAAAAGCTTCTTTAGGAGTCAACTGGAAGAAATAAAAGAAATTAATGAATCATGGATAAAAGATGCCCAGTACTCCCTTTAAACACCTAAAACTCTGAATTCAATGGTACGCATTTTAGGCCAATCAAATTTCAAGCCTCTGCAAACATCCAGTATTATGGATCATGTAGGAGTATCATCTTTTTTTGTTTGGAGTACAACAGACAAGCATTAAGCTTGAGGTAGAAATACTACAAGAACTTAATAACTAAGCCTAAGACATGGCCAACAAAACAACAAAACTAGATTAAGCTAGGCTAGGTCTTTTGCAGTTTGATCCAAGCAGAATGTGGGTGGGTCCAGCAAAACAGCCCTCTTAATACTTATCTCATGAGCCGTCTTCGCAAGTGGAGTATCATCAAATAGATGTACATGGCTACTAATACAACACTACTTTGTCTAAAAATGCAAACGTATATGCAGAGGAAAATATAGATTGAAATATCAACAAGTGTACACAAAAAAGGAGCTAGAGGATCTCCTTGCCTCACAGTTACACCTTGTTGAACCCTACTTTGTAACCCTAGTTTCTGCTTTATGATTTTTTTTATCTTTGTCTTTATTGTCATTATACTCTGTAATTATTTCTAGGATTACAGAATCATATCCTTTATGTTACTTTATCAATAATAGAGAGAGAATTTTATGGCATTGAGTCAATCTCTCTCCCTCTATATGTAATGATCAGAGCTTGATGAATAAAACATCCAATTTTGTACCGCCAACTTTCTTTCTTTGCAAACATGCCCATGCAATGATCATCAACCATAAAATAATGCAATTCTATAATATACCACATATAATTGTGTTTATATCATTGATTACTTACAATTCTCCCAAACTCCTCTGTCCTCTCAATGCGGATCTCTTTTTTATCATGCGCATCCTCTGATTCTTCATCATCTAAGATCCCAACCAGTTTGCTTTTCTTTTTGTCCATGTTTCTGCCACCCCATTCAACAGTTTCTCTAAGTGTTCCTCGATCTTCAAGAAGCTTTAATGCACTCGACAATCCTTTACCCACTGCAACATCACGGATTGTTTCATCAGGAACAATTTCCTCCTTGTCTTCTGAATCAGGTTTTTCATCTTCACTAGTTCTTTATCTTCAGTCCATCCGCCTGTCTCATCATTCTTTGCTTCATCGGGAGCATTTGCTTCTTCAACTTCATGCGTGAAAACATCTTCACTTTCTGGTTTTCGTGCCTCTGAAAAAAAAATAATAATAATTACCAAAGAGATATGGTATGACATTAATTCAGAGGCGAGCTCAAAACTGGATCAAAAAAATGGAAATGAAGTGAATTAAAACTAAAATAGCAAAAGCATTTGAACGATTCAAAAGACAATTTATTAGCTGATGCGCCTGACACACTCGCAGGCCAAGTTTATTCTAAGGAAAGGAATAAAGAACCATTTACTACTAGTGGAGCTGATAAGTCAGCTAAAGAGGCTGAGCTGGCATCAAACAAGACGGTGAAGATGGCAAGGGCTGAGCAGGAGCATTTCTAGGGTTGTGTGCAGCTGAGACAAGAAAGGAAGACATTGTTTTGGGCAAGGAGAGGTCCTAACCTCTCAAAAGTCAGGGAAGAATATTTCATTTCTGCTGCAATTTTCATCTCTAGTTTATTCACTATCTTAGACCTGGTTTTATTGTTCACGGGCGTAAGTCTTGCTTCATTTTGATCATTTTATCACTGAGCAGTACACCAGCACCTATTCATCATTAATAAAACATATTCCAGGTCCCACCGTTAGCTTATACATTTATATTGTAAAACTTTTGGCCACTACTAGCAGATAGATGAGAAGTAAACTACAATTCCATTTTTCATTCGATCAGGATGGCATGTTTTGCATAATATAGATTGTATCACAATTGATACGCAAATAAATGAAAAATCACCTTCATCAATCTGAAGACCCCGGACAAATTCTTCCATCTCAGTGACGACCACCTTGTTTTCTAACTCGCCAGCAGTAGGATTTTGATCATCTACTGTCTCCTTACCAGGATTTGAGGAGGCAAGCAATGCAATAGCTTGGGGGCTAAATGCTGCTTCTTCTCTTCCTTTTTCACAGCTAGTCTCCCAGCTCTTTCTAATGATTTATGAAGATCATCATCATCATCTGCAACAACTGGAGTTTCATCTTCCTCAGTTTTAACATTTAGTGTTTGTTCTAGACACAACAGTTTGGAAGCTTCATCTGCTTTAGCATATGCAGACAGACAAGCATCATTTCTCTTTTCAGCCTCCAGTCTCTCTTGCGCTTCCTTGATGGCCTGCCTCTTGGCATCATTCCGAGAACCAAGATCACCAACACTTAATCCCGCAGAGACAGCTTCAGCTTCAAGGGCCTTGAGGTCTAGCTGACAGCTTCAGCTTCAAGGGCCTGGAGGTCTAGCTTCTCTTTCTTCCGCAGGGATTTGTTGTTCTTGGGCTTCTTAAATTGAAGCGTTTCTTCATGAGAATAGTAATCCGATGTTACCCTTCCAGATGAATTTAGATCTTCAAAGGAGTTTGTGGAGACGCCTGTTAACCTTCTTTGGAGCTGTCAATAGGATAAACAAACACAAGAATGAAGCGTTCATATCAAAGCTAAGTAACAAAGTTCCAAGGAAAATAACAGCAAGAAAAGAAGACAGAAGTCACAAAAACAAAGAGGTGACACGATTTTTGATCCAATAATAAAGGGCTTATCACCCTAAAATAATCGGAGCTTCATCTCTACTTTCTTACAAAATACTATAAAAAGAAATAGCACTAACCTCTTCAAGCTTTTTCTCTGCTTCCCTAGAAAATCCTCCCCTTTCATCCAATGTTAAACCCTAAAGCCAAGAATAGGATTAGTTGTAAGTATCATCAGCACATACACCTTCACTCGATCATCTATTGCTCATGAGTTTGAGAAATAAAAATGGCATCAAACCTTCACTCAATCATCTATTGCTCATGAGTTTGAGAAATAAAATGCATCGAACCTCTTCAGCAGCTGGATCATCATATTGTGGAAGCATTTTCTTCTCTGCAGTGGGGACATCATTAAACCTGAAATTTAGCAAACAGGCTTAAACTTTATCCATGTTTTAGGTTGCTATTGTTCTGTCAACAAAGCAGGCAACAGAAATGATCATCTTACTTATTATCATAGATGCCGGTTTTCTTTTTCGCAGCCTTGGAAGCCTCATCATGCCGTTTTTGTCCTCCAATTTCCACATTCTCAAGCATATCAATATCTGCCATGTCAGAACAAAAAGCTCTGTTACACTGTGTCATTCAGAGATTGCGACCTTAAGTAACAAGAAAGCACAATGAAGTTGTACCTTGGTTAATGTCACCATCAGCAAGTATGTGGTGATCTTTGATAGTTAGAACTACAGCACCACCTTCCATTACTTTGTCAACACCATGGAGAACTTTAACCCCAGCTAAATTATCTGAAGAGAAA
This sequence comes from Neltuma alba, assembly GCF_004799145.2. NCBI lineage: Eukaryota > Viridiplantae > Streptophyta > Magnoliopsida > Fabales > Fabaceae > Neltuma > Neltuma alba. The sequence continues at coordinate 14,886 of NW_021636185.1, forward strand.
TTATTTAATCTAAGTAATTTAACATACGAGCTTACAATAAAGCACATGTAGATTTAAGTTTCTCAGATATGTAATTTAAAGGCCAATGATGCTGGCTGGCTTCTAGGACAGTGACAAATGTTGTTTGCGCATGGCAATTACTATCATCAAGATTTTTTATCGCAATTAAACTGAAATTAGGGGTAACAGAGTGGAAACTTAGATTTTCATAACTTGTATCATTTACTATTCTTACCTTCTAATAAAATACTACTCCTCCAATCCTTAATATAGGACCTAATTAGAAGGTTGATCTTGGTCCTAAATATAAGACTCATTTCTCATATTTACCAATTCTTTCCTAAATTACTCCTATTAAATAATTAAATACCACAATAATACTTGTTACTCATTAATAATACACCTGTATATTTTATAAAGTGAGTGAGTACTTACTACTCATTAATTCCACACATATATCAATTCTACCGTTTTATATTTTTAATTGAAATGTCAATTTTTTAAAGAAATTTTAACTGAGGGTATTTTGGGAAACATATGCCATATTTATGATTATTACCTAACTTAACTAACTTCCTCATTTTAATCAAAGTAGTTAAATAAATCCTATATTAAGGACTAGAGGAGTATGAGTTATAATGTATTTTAATACATATTTATTATTTTTCCTCTGCCCATACTTTTCTCATTGCTCCAAACAGTGCAAAGATAATCTCTTATTCTCTCCCTTCCTAAAAATCGAAAGTTCTTCAAGGGATAAATCTTTATGACATCTCATATACATTATCTTCTAGTAAGTAATCAAATTTCTTTTTCATTTTGCAAACAAAACTTTGTTTCCCTTGTATTGAAACAACACAGGCAAGAAATGTCGCAAAATTAGTTTTGAAACATCCAATTCATTAGACATCTCATACAGACCAAAGGTAAATTTATTGTTATAGCACATGTAATAAGGTTCACTGGGTACTATTGAAGAGAAAGAAAGAAAATCTGCCTTCATAATGCTATGGGTCATATGCCAACTAACAAAAGTCAAGAAAATTTCAGGAAACTATTCAAACATATACATATATAGTCATGCTCTGTCATGACAGTTCTTACTCCAGACAAAGATAGCTCATCACCTTTGCAGAGTAATGAATGACAGAGAAGTTGAGAGGAGTCTAGTCCATGTGGCATCCAACATTCCTACTTTAGCACTGGAATACATGACCTGGTTTTCATTCTAGAAAAACTTGTTTCAAAAACATCTTCACACATCCTACTAGCAGAGGTAAGACATAAAAACATACTAGACGTGAACAAGCTGATCAATACAGCATACTTGCAGAGTGGCACATATAATATACAGCTTGTAGTGTGGAAGAGAACAAGAGATCATTTATGATAATCAACTCCATATTCATATTGATTGCATGATCCATGTCATAAAGATTTGACAGAGTTTTATGTTGGCTGTCATAACACAACCCTCCTCTATCCAGGCTTGGGGTTGGCAATGGAACATAGGCAGAATTTGTAAATGTGGGAAACAAAAGATTTACAAGATTGCAAGGAATGAGGAAAAGAAAATCGAGAGAACTGCATCATGTAAGATGTATAAAGGATGAAGAAGGCCCAGTTTTACCAGTAGTGTGTTGGGTAGCACCCTCATCTTCACTTTCTTCTAGAGCAATGTTGTCCTGTGAAAAATAAATACCATGACTTCGATCAATCATGGAATCACAGTTTCCTGTAGCACTATTTAAAGCTTTGAAATTAAAAACGAAAAAACAATAACCTGTTCCTCAAAAGTCTTTGAGAGCTGCAATGCTTTCTCCTTTTCAGCATTCTTTTTCTCCTCAAGCTTACAGCTTCTACTGACCCATGCTAAGATCTCAGAAGCACCTTCAGATTGTTTGCTTAACCTTGCTTCTTTCATCCTGTCATCCAAAAGAAAACAAAATCAAGCATTGTCAGAATAGAATGTTTTCCATACTTTTAAACACGACTGTTTTTTAATGCAATCAGATACTATTAAGTTATAAAATAAAAAGACCAAGTACTATTACAAAAGAGAATGGATGCAGTAAATGATAAAATCCATCAAAAGTTGTGACAATGAAGCACATAGATTCTGTTTATTATTAAGATGAGCCTAAAATCCGGTGACCCCAGGTGTAACATCTTGATAAAATTTGCAACTCTGCAGACTGATGGAAAGACTGTTCCACAATAGTATTATTCAACTGTATCTTCTCCACAGAGTATAGTCTGATGGCGGGATTAAACTACTAAAACCGAACACTGCATTTGAGAGGCACACCACTCTCTTCACAATTCACTCACAATTTCCATACCCCTCTCACTCACTGGTTCCCTCTCAAATAGCCCTCCCTTTGTAACTGTCACTTAGTAATTACCATAGATACCCATTGTCACAAGTCCAACAATATAACCACCCCCAAAAAAAAAGAAAAGAAAATTGAGGTCCGCCTTGTTCTCAAGGTGGAAGGAAGGAAACTGTTTCTGAATCACCTTATAGTCTTCCCATGTATTGTCCAGATCAGACAAGTCAACCCACTTAATTAAGAGTTCAACTCGGCCATCAGTCATCTTACAGTGTTGCAAAACAGCCTGGGGGTAAACTTGAAGCTCCAAATCAGCAGTCAATGAAGGAGGAAGAACTTGAGAAACCATAGACACATGGAAAAATCCTGGTATTATAGCATATAATTTAAGATAAGGTACTAGCATCCGATTTGGGGGGAAAGTCTCTAAATCACAGCCATCACTGCATATTTTCTCTGCAATACCTAAAAATGTTATGTATGTTAACATTCATTTCTTCTTTTCAATTTAATGTTGTTAATGTTATCATGAATATTTAAGGAGAAGTCAATGAGCTAGTAGCATTTGACCAAATCAGAAACATAGCTTTCCCGGTTTGGATCATTCATCGATCTAGAATAATCTATTTATTCAAGATATGCCCAACGTCTCTTTACCATATTCTCACCTAATCTGGTTTTCTTTTCTTTCCTTTTTAAACTCTCTAGCGTCAAAAAACAGTGACAATCTCCTTTGTTTTATAATATAGTACGAGTAATAATTGATAGGCATTCAGCAGCTTCACAGATAAAAGAGTCATACCATAAACCACGGAGATAGTTTGCCAAAAGAAACACTGATAAAAATCAATTATGTTTTATATTTGTTTCAAACAGGCTTACTAATTTTCAAATGGCCAAGGCTTTCTTTTTAGTGACATAAATTAATTCCTTTTTAAGTTTAAAAACTTACCTTTTGCCCACTGATTTTACGTTCTCACTTTGTAGTATAATTATTTATTAATTGAAAAAAGAGAGAGAGAAGCATGTGGAAGAGATGCTCTTCACAATTAGAAAGAACAAAAAATTTTTGAAGGATTAAAATTAGAATAGGGATGCATTAAGAAAGAAGTTTAGGTAACAATAATTGGAATAGATTAATTATGGTACCGTAAAATCAATAGTATGAATTTATGTGTCTGATGTAATTTTTAAAGCTTCAGTTTACTTTCAAGGACATTTCTTAGCATTTTAATGCATCTTGCTACAATAATATTTTGAAACAAATTCACTCTCCCTCCCCCCCCCCCCCCCAGTTCTTTCCCTTACCTCTCTCCATTTTCTATACCACTGCTATCAAATTCTTCGAAGCATTAACACCAAACATTCCAACACACCCCCCCCCCCCAAAAAAAAAAAAAAAAAGAAATGGAAGAAACATAAGACACGACCAAAGCAAGCATCACTGTGTGGTTACCTTCAGTCATTTTCCTATTTCTAATGGTATTTTTGGAGATTATTTTGGTTTACCAAGCGAGGTCAAGTAACTTATTAAGGGATCATTGAGCTTGGTCTCCAACTTTTATTATTACCTAGCATGTTCTGGAAGCATAAAAATAATCACCATATTTGTATTAAACATCTAGAGATAGGATCTCTTAATCAAACCCTGCAAAGCCCCCCTCCTAACGATCCCAATTTTCATAACCTTTCTCACAGGAAGAAGTAGCAAACTTCAACTAAATAATTATATGATCTACCAGTTAAAATAGGCACAATGGTTTAGCAAGAAAAAAGAACAAAATGAAAAGGGAAAAAAACAAGAAGAAGAAGAAGAAGCAATGCAAGCATAAAAAGATAAACAAGATATTGAACTCACTTCAAAATGCGTTTTTCAAGTTCTGTTGCTCATGGATGTGCTGAGGCTTCACCATTTTGATCAACCCCAGCAAGATTTGACGCCTTCCCTTGCTTGCCAACCACCTCATCTCTCTTGTCATGGTTGACTACTTTGTAATCATCATCTTCAAGAGCCTTTCTGGTTCCCCTATCTCTTGACCTTTCTTTATCTTGATCTGCTTCCCCTTCCTTGTCTCTAATTTTACCCTTCCCCTTATCTTTGTCTCCATTTCTGTAGCTTTCCCAATCCCTTTCTCGACCTTTATGCCTCTCTCGCTCCCTTTCCTTTTCCTTTTCTCTAACCCTATCCCTAGCTTTCTCTTTTCCCCTTTCCTTCTCCAGCCCTCTATCAGTTTCCATCTCCATCTCCCTTTCCCTCTCAAGATCCTTATCCTTACCCTATTCCTTCTTATCTTTACCACTCTCACAGTCTTTATCCCTATACTTCTCTCTATCATAGTCCTTCTCCTTCAATTTACGATCTTTACTCCTATCTTCTTCACATTCATCCCTATCCTCTCTTTTCCTTTTCAGGCCACCTATTCTATCATTTTCTGGATCTCTTGCCTCGTTTTCTCTTTCTTTTGAAACATCCTTTAAGGTTCTCTTTTGCTTTCCCTGGTCTTTGCTTCTGTGCTCCTTTTCTTCTTCTCGACTGCTATTCTTCCTATCCTTGCTTCCATGCCTGCTAGACTTGTTTGTCCCCACTTGTTCCAGATCATCATATTGCTCCCTGAATGGAGAATCCTCTTGATCATTTCTAACATCCTGTGGTTCATACCTCGATTCAGACCATTCCATGTCCATTGAAACAACTGCAAATAATTCAGTTTAAACCAAAATGCACAAATTTAATCACAACCCTCCAGATGAAATGACCATTCAAGAAAAATAGGAGAACCCTATTACTCATAATGAAATAATTATATAAAAACAAATAAGAAGCACAGGCGGACCACCACTGAAATCTATGGAATATGCACAGCTGATATCATGCCCTTTTAGTTTTTGTTCCAGATAATTTAACTCAGATGACTTAGTAAGCCAATTGATTCAGGCAACTCATCCAGGCCAATAAAGAATGACAATGAAAACACACTTTCAATTTATGATCTTCCAATTTCATCCAGCAATTTACGTTTATGATAAGTGATTCCTACAACAATTAGGTGCAAAATTGATTGCTTCTGACAAATGATTTAAACTCAAACTTCTAAATGGCCAGACACAAATCGAGCCAACTCATTTACCAGATCATGCATCACAAATACCTGGCGAATTTTCTAAATGATGACAATATAAAGAGATTAATAAACAGAATTCCAATACACAATAAATCCAACATGGCACAACAACACAGTCCCAAGCATACAAGTCGCTAGCAATCAAAATGAAGAAAGCAGAAGTGCATTAACCAAGTACAGGCCATTCACACAAAAATCAGCAACAAAAGGAAAAAATTAAACTCAACATGTAAATATTCCCAGGTTCAAAAGAGTCGATATCCAAACGAATACAAGACCAGATTCAAGGCCAAATCAAAATGAAAAAAATAAAAAATAAAACAGAGCAAGAAACGGTACAACGGCGTCTCACACAGTGTTGAAAAACACGCAGGGAACAGATGACGCGTGGGGAACAAATTCCAATCAAGATTCAAAAGCCAGATTGAGCAAAGCAATCTCACCGAATTTTGGCAGAAGACAAAGGCCCTAGGGTTCGAACCTTCTTCAATACGTGACAGAGGAACAACCACGCAGGGCTGACAACAGTGGATGGCGTCCAACAGCGAGCTTGACCAAGTGCAGAATGCTTGTTGGTCAAGAAAGAAATTTTCTTTTTGTGCCAACGAAGAAAAAATCAATTCTGCAAGACTAAAAAATAAACCTTAATTATTGAATAAGATCGTTCAATCTGCAGTAGCTGTGATGGACGTACATTTGGTCTGGTATGGTGGAAGAGTTTTTCATAAAAACAGAAATAGAAAGGGAATGCAAGTGGAGGGGGTATTCATGGAAGTGTAGTTGAAATCTTAATCGATAAATATAATTTTAATATGAAATTATTAGAATAAACTTTTTAAGACAAAAATGGCAAAAATATCTGCAAAACCATCCGCCATCCATAAATCCACAAATTCATGGAGGAAAAATGACACGCAAAAAAACTTGAAATTGTTAAATTTTAAAAGTTAAGGTATATATTTGGTCTTTTAACTTTAAGTAATATTTTAGTTTGGTTCTTTAACATTAAAAAGTATTTTTTTAGTCCTTTAATCTTAAAATTATTGGTCTTAAATAAAAAATTTTTGTAACAATCATGATTATTTTAAAAATTAAACTAAATATTACAGTATCTAATAATGTTTTATCAACCTGCAAGAGCTCAATATTATCTTTTCTGTTAACAGTTCTAAGATTAGATGACTAAAAGTTTACTTTTTAAAGTTAAGGGACCAAAATGAAACTTTATATAAAGTTAAAGAATCAAAAATATACTTTAGCCAATTTTAAATTAGATTTGATAATATTCTAATAAATTTTGATTTTTAATAACATTAAATTTATAAATAACAACATATTTTTTTACAAATTTTTTATTTTGGATTTAATAACTTCAAACTTTTTTTGTGGAATTCTCTCACTTGTCAAAGCAATTATGAAATTAATAATCAGTAATGAAAAACACCCCAAAAAAACACTCAGAACAATCAGTGCAAGTAAACAACTAAGACAGTAAATCATAATCAACAATACAAAAGCAGCCAAGGACAGCCCAAAACTCAACTATCAAAAAGCTGAGAACAATTAGCACTCAATGATAAAATACAAAAACACAACAAACAAAAATCAACCACTCTGAGCAAGACCCATTGAAAAATTGACAAGGTTTAGTAAAAATAGAAAGCATGAAAAACTAAAGTGTTATGCGGTTAAATTTTTTCCTAAAAATGTAAATATGTCTAAGATAATGTTAGCATAAGAATTCCACATGGCGTTGATCATGCATGGAACCATGTAAAATGAGCCAGAAAACAAAGCATTCCATTTTTGGTACATTAACCATGCTTTCGCCCAATAGGAATTAATGAAGCAGGAGATGTTTTTCTAAACCAACATGGATGGTTTTAATGGCCTTAAAAACATGATTTTGAGTGGGGATATGGCTTTAGAATGATTTTACAAAGCCTATAAAAAGACAAACTTTTGGCCTTAAGAGTTTACTTTCAAATATGTTTTAAAGAGAACTCACAAAAGGAGTTGGCTTCTCTTTTTTAAAAAAAAAAAAATTATTCCAATGAGGTTAAAATGAGATTTTTTTTTAATGGGGGAATAGTCTTTGTTTTAAGTATTGTCAAGAGAGAGAGTCAAAGTTATAGGCTAGAGTGCTTATCAAAATTCGGTATTAATGGGAACTCAGAAGAAGCTGGATTTTAATTAATCTAATGTTTTCATCGAGTTTAAAATGATGATTTTGTATACGGGATGGCCACATGTGGTTCATGAACCTAAATTATAAATCAAAGAAATTCAAGTAATTAAAAGAAACAAAAAGACTTAATAAGGAATTTAAATAATAATTGATTGAGTTTGAAATTCATGAATGTTATATGGATGTTTGTTTGTGGTTGATCACTGCACAAGACCAAGATGATTCTTATTCAAGAAGGTTTAATTAAAGAAAATTATAAAGGTAGCATCTTACTATTTTAATTTTTCTTTACTACATATAGGTATTTTTCTATTAGAGCTAATCATGTTTGAAACATTGTTAAATACTAAATGTAGGCACATCTCTCAATAGGAATTTAAACATTAATTTGTCACGCTATGAGATACTAGGTTTTTCTATTAAGGCCTTGTTTGACAAGCACCCCAAACCATGGTTTAAAGAAAATGCTAGCCAAACAGTCTCTGAAAAATTTAAAACCATGGTTTGGGAAAACCATGGTTTTGAACCCCAATCCATAGTTTCATCATAAGCAACTTTCGTCCGCTTTTGGCTCATTGCTTAAGGCTGACGGTGAGCCCTCCTTGCATGACCAAAATTACCCCGGCTTCAATTATCTCCTCTGGCTTCGATTATTTCTTCCATTCCAATCGGTCTATCTTCAGAGTTCCATTCCAGTCGGTCCAAAATTGATTTGCTTCTGGGTAGATTTGCTTCTTCTTCTTCCCCGTCTGATTTGAAGAGAGACAGAGGGAAAGACATGGACAAGCCAACCAGAGACTTGAAGGTCTTGTGGAGGAGGAGGGTCTCTGACATAAATCTCGATCAAGGTGAACCAAACCAGGAAGTCCCTGGCTTTGACCCCTCTCAGATTCTTGATCTTGTTTGGCTCCTAAAAGCCGTAAATAGTTTCAAAGTCAGAAGTTTCAGGTTCTCCCTTTCTCGGTAATCCATCACTCTATCTAAATCACACATCCATGAGAACCACGGAAGAGAGAGAGCCCCCAATTAACGAGGAAATGCCGAATCAAGCACTAAAAGAACCCCTCAACGATGAAGATGCGAAACGCTGAAATCATAACGGAAATAGGAAAACTGGGACCAGAGAAAACTTCATGTATAAGAAATTATCGTTGGAAGTAGAGAGGCCACTTGTAGCCTTCTAGGTGTGAGTGCAATTCTCTTCTCTGGGGGTCTCTCTGCTTCGCGTTTGTTCTGCGTTTTTTGCTTCGGAAAGGCTGAAATGCTGCAAACCCTTGCTCCTAATCACCTGCTTACAAGGGCTTTGGCACATGCAACAGGAACCGTTAGATTCTTTCCAGAGGATATCCGCCGTACAGCTAACTCCCAGATGCCCCAAAATGCGTCCTTCTTTTATTAATATATATATGTGGTGACAATGCATTATCATAAAAATATTTTTGCTCTTATATTTTATGAATATATATATATGGTGACAATTAATTAATTAATTACTCTAAAAATATATGTATTTCACGTTTAAAATCTTTAAAGAAAATTAATATTTTTCTGTTAGCCAAAAAAATTCATTTTTCTATAAACATATTTAATATTATGTTTTATAAATATATATACACATTTTAATTATGTATTAATTATATTATCTTATATATTATTAATTATGTTAGTAAAAAAATTTTCATTAACAATTTTATTTCTTCAAATCAAAATATATCATAAAATCTATTTCTTATATAATTATCATATTAACTTATACCCTTTTTGGTAATTTTGACATGTAAAAAGTGCTTCTGGTAATAACTATCTAAACATTCTCACTTCTTAAAATCACTTTTTCTCAGAATCATAAAATCCCAACTCCTATTCGTTCTTACTATTTTAGTTAAGTATGTTCTATGTTATCGTTTGCTTTTGTATGGATTGGATGACTATGATGACATAAAAACTTCAAGCTTTATTAACAATGTAATGCGACAAAAATCTCAGCTTTGACTTGTAAATAAGTAATGTTGCATGCTTGGTTCAGTATATGCTATTGAGATTTTCTCCAAAATCATATATGCCCTGCCCCCCCTTACACTAGGACAGTAAAACTTAAATGATGTTTGGAATGTTGATATTATTTTTTCCCCTAAAGCCAACTCAGAGGGATTCAATTGGAACCTAAAACCAATGCCAAATGATTTTCAAGAATTAAATTATGATTTTTCAAAATCGGTCTTCAAAATCTGGAATTTTGAGACAGATTTTAGTGATTATAAATTATATGAATTGGAGCGTTGATTTGTGAGAAAGCATTTTTATCCTGAAGAGTAATGCTTAGAATAAATCTTATAAATTATAACCACTATCAAACAATTATCTTATAATTAGCTATGAATTTTTTGAGTTAGGATATCATCAATTATGAAATTTTTTTAGTGAATAGTGACATGAGGCCCTTTTGAAAGCTGAATTTTTTTTTTTTTGGGCCAAGGAAAGCTGAAGTTTAACTCTTAAGACCTAACAGTGAATAATAATAGGTTCAAATGAGTGAAAATGTATAGAATTTTTTTTGGTACAATGTATATAATTGAATTAGAAATTCAAACGAAGATGTGACTGGTCCTACCAAACGTTGGGAAATAGAAAAGGGTCCTGGAAAACATGCCGTCCAAATTGCCGCACAGGCATTTGGCCACTGCATATAAATATATATATATATAGAAAAATACTTATATTATTTTTTTTAGGGGAAATTGCAAATAAAGACCCCCCAATATATAAAATGGCAATCAGGGACCCTGAAATTGAAAAATTGCTCACAAGGACCCGGTCCCAATTTGCAATTATGAAATCATGGCCAAATTACCAAAATACCCCTCTTTAATTTTTTTTCAACAAAAAAACCACTGCCTCGCCGGAATCCGGCCGCCGGAGCTCCGCCACCTCGGCCGCCGGCCGCCGGAGCTCCGATGCCGGCCGTCGGATTCCGGCCATTGCCGGTGGCCTTCCTTTATTTTTTTTTTTTGAAACTGTTTTTTTTTTTTTAAATTGGGGGGAAGTGAGGTTGGGGGGATTTGATCCCCCAACCTCATGCTTCCCAAAATTAGGAATGACCATTGAGCCAACAAATTTTTACTAACATTATAATACAAAAAAAAATATAAGTTAACTCATTTACTCTTGTTCCAGGTGATAACAACAATACATTTGAAAATGACAAGTTCTGATTATAAAATATTAAGTCTGGGATTAAAATTTAACGACACGTTTTTTTTTTATAACAACACACTCTGTTTCAGGTGATAACAACAATACATTTGAAAATGACAAGTTCTGATTATAAAATAACAAGTTTGGGATTAAAATTTAACAACACGTTTTTTTTATAACAACACACTCTGTTTCAGGTGATAACAACAATACATTTGAAAATGACAAGTTCTGATTATAAAATAACAAGTCTGGGATTAAAATTTAACAACACGTTTTTTTATAAGAACACACTCTGTTTCAGGTGATAACAACAATACATTTGGAAATAACAAGTTCTGATTATAAAATAACAAGTCTGGGATTAAAATTTAACAACACATTTTTTTATAACAACACACTCTGTTGCAGGTGATAACAACAATACATTTGAAAATAACAAATTCTGATTATAAAATAACAAGTCTGGAATTAAAATTTAACAACACATTTTTTTTAATAACAACATACTCTTTTTCAGGTGATAACAACAATACATTTGGAAATAACAGGTTCTGATTATAAAATAACAAGTCTGGAATTAAAATTTAACAACACATTTTTTTATAACAATTAATTATTTTATACTTTTGAAAAATAAATTATTTATAACTTATAAAAAGTATTTTAAATCTATTTAATTTGCTAAAAAAATAATTTTTATCTCCAATTTATAATCAAAACTTGAAGTGTAATTTATTATAGATTAAAAATACTTTTTTATTGTTCAAATTTATAAATAAAATTTAGGGAAAATGACAACACACTTTTTTAATTTTTTTTAAAAATTTTTAATCTATATATCTATACAACTCATTATAAATCAAACTACTTTTTATAAATTATAAATAGTACAATTTATTGTAGATTAAAAATACTTTTTGATTGCTTAAATTTATAAATGAAATTTATCTCTAATTTATAATTAAAAATACTATTTTTTTCTTTAAATATAAAAACTATTTTTAATATTTAAAGAATGAAATAATAAATTATACTATAATATTTAAATACTTAATAATAAATTTTAATATTTAAAGAATGAAATAATAACACTTCCCAATGGTATGTTCCAGGTTCGTTCCTATAATGAAAATAAGATTCCAGATAATGAAAATATAGATTCTAGGTGGTCATGTTTCCGGAAGAATTCGACATAGTTTTATACGGATACTACCGGGCTCGCGTCTGATTAGCTAGTTGGTGAGGCAATAGCTTACCAAGGCGATGATCAGTAGCTGGTCCGAGAGGATGATCAGCCACACTGGGATTGAGACACGGCCCAGACTCCTACGGTTATTATTTCATTCTTTAAATATTAAAATTTATTATTAAGTATTTAAATATTATAGTATAATTTATTATTTCATTCTTTAAATATTAAAAATAGTTTTTATATTTAAAGAAAAAAATAGTATTTTTAATTATAAATTAGAGATAAATTTCATTTATAAATTTAAGCAATCAAAAAGTATTTTTATTTCATTCTTTAAATATTAAAAATAGTTTTTATATTTAAAGAAAAAAATAGTATTTTTAATTATAAATTAGAGATAAATTTCATTTATAAATTTAAGCAATCAAAAATTATTTTTATTTCATTCTTTAAATATTAAAAATAGTTTTTATATTTAAAGAAAAAAAATAGTATTTTTAATTATAAATTAGAGATAAATTTCATTTATAAATTTAAGCAATCAAAAAGTATTTTTAATCTACAATAAATTGTACTATTTATAATTTATAAAAAGTAGTTTGATTTATAATGAGTTGTATAGATATATAGATTAAAAATTTTTAAAAAAAATTAAAAAAGTGTGTTGTCATTTTCCCTAAATTTTATTTATAAATTTGAACAATAAAAAAGTATTTTTAATCTATAATAAATTACACTTCAAGTTTTGATTATAAATTGGAGATAAAAATTATTTTTTTAGCAAATTAAATAGATTTAAAATACTTTTTATAAGTTATAAATAATTTATTTTTCAAAAGTATAAAATAATTAATTGTTATAAAAAAATGTGTTGTTAAATTTTAATTTTAGATTTCTTATTTTATAATCAGAACTTGTTATTTTCAAATGTATTGTTGTTATCATTTGGAATAAAATGTGTTGTTATATAAAAAAAAAGGTGCTGTTAAATTTTAATTCCAGACTTGTTATTTTATAATCAGAACCTGTTATTTCCAAATGTATTGTTGTTATCACCTGAAAAAGAGTGTGTTGTTATTAAAAAAAATGTATTGTTAAATTTTAATCCCAGACTTGTTATTTTATAATCAGAACTTGTTATTTTCAAATGTATTGTTGTTATCACCTGCAACAGAGTGTGTTGTTATAAAAAAAACGTGTTGTTAAATTTTAATCCCAAACTTGTTATTTTATAATCAGAACTTGTTATTTCCAAATGTATTGGTGTTATCACCTGAAACAGAGTGTGTTGTTATAAAAAAAAACGTGTTGTTAAATTTTAATCCCAGACTTGTTATTTTATAATCAGAACTTGTCATTTTCAAATGTATTGTTGTTATCACCTGAAACAGAGTGTGTTGTTATAAAAAAAAAACGTGTTGTTAAATTTTAATCCCAGACTTGTTATTTTATAATAAGAACTTGTCATTTTCAAATGTATTGTTGTTATCACCTGGAACAAGAGTAAATGAGTTAACTTATATTTTTTTTGTATTATAATGTTAGCAAAAATTTGTTGGCTCAATAGTCATTCCTAATTTTGGGAAGCATGAGGTTGGGGGATCAAATCCCCCCAACCTCACTTCCCCCCAATTTAAAAAAAAAACAGTTTCAAAAAAAAAAATAAAGGAAGGCCACCGGCAATGGCTGGAATCCGGCGGCCGGCGGCCGGATTCCGGCGAGGCAGTGGTTTTTTTTGTTGAAAAAAAATTAAAGAGGGGTATTTTGGTAATTTGGCCATGATTTCATAATTACAAATTGGGACCGGATCCTTGTGAGCAATTTTTCAATTTCAGGGTCCCTGATTGCCATTTTATATATTGGAGAGTCTTTATTTGCAATTTCCCTTTTTTTTTTATCCATTATGTCAAGTTGTCCAATTATATATAATTATGTATTCTATTTTTAAAATATTAATATTTAATAGTATTTAATTATAAATACACATAAAATAGAAAATAACACATGATTATGTATGATTGAAGAATTTAACATAATAGATATAAGCAATTTGACATAAATTTTTTTTCATATATATGTTAGGTTATGAACAATATTTGTTTAAAAGAAAAATACTTGATCATGGAAATTGCAAACTAGTTTTGTGTGTTAAACACCACCATCGGGGTTTGGGTTCTCTTATTTTCCTAATGTTTCTTTTCTTCTCAGAATTTTATGTCCATCTTTAGATTCAAAGGATATGGTTATTAAAATTTGACATGCACGTGTTAAAAAAAAATATAAAAATTTTAATTTGTAAAATTTTAAATCTAAACTACCCATTTTTCGATCTTAGGATGGATATAAGATTTTGAGGAGAAAAGAAAAATACTACAAAAAAACATGATATTAGTGATAGAATTTACCAACAGAATTTTATTCAATCCCTAATTCATTGTGAATCTGTGAGAAATTCTATCACTAAAATTAGCAATAGAATTTAGTGATAGAATTTTTTTAGCGACGGGTTAGTGACCTAATTTTGTTCCATCACTAAATTAGTGACAAATTAGTGACGAAAATTTACCTCACGCTAAATTTCGTTACTAATTCCATTGTAAAAAGATTAGTAACAGAACTTTTTTATTACTAATTTTTGTTACTAATCTGTCCCTAACTGCCCTCACAAAACATGTCGTGACGGAATTAGTGACAAAAAATTCTGTCACTAATTTCCGTTACTATTCTGTTACTAATTCATCACAAAAAATTACAATATAAATTTATAGCAATTATTTTTTAATATTTATTATTAAAATAAACATATAATATGTGATAATTTTTAATAATATATTATATAAATACAAATACAAATATTATAAATGAAAAATATGATATAATTATTATTTTATTTAATATTTGAATAAAAATATTAATGATTAATTATTTTTAATAAAATAAAAATTAAATTGAAATAAATTATAATATATTAAATTATATATACTATTGGATTAAGGTATATCCAGTACCCCAGGTATTTTCTTGGATGCATCCAGCACTCCGAAGTATTTTAGGGGTACCCAACACCCTGAAGTATTTATTTTGCCTTCTTGCTGGATGCACCAAAAAATATTTTTGAGTACTGAATGCACCTAGAAAAAATACTTTGAAATGCTGGATGCACCAAAAAAATATTTTATGGTACTAGACACACATAAAAAAAATACTTTAGGGTACTGAATACACTATGAAATACTTTACAGTGTTGGATGTATTTGAGAAAATACTTCGGGGTGCTAGATGTACCTTAACCCTATAATATTTATTATATATATTTGTATTTGTAATTAGAAATATCATATATATTTATTTTTACAAATAAATTTTGCGGGCATTTCTTAACACAACTGACAAAAGTTTCAGTGTGCGCGTAGAAGGACCTAAGCTCGAATCACCACTCGTTCGCAAAAATTGGCTCAATTTGTGATGTGGCAATGACATGGACAAAGCGATAACATGGCAGCTCAGAACAATGTACACTTGGCGACGGCATGGATGAGGGGATAACACGGCATAATGGAAGAAAGAAGGTGATGATGTGGCAACGATACGATGACGTGTGTCACATCCCGCCAATTTTAGCATTGATAGAAAGGATAAAAAATTTGGTTAAGGGCCAATAAGAAAAGAAGATTGGCTAAGAAAACTAAGCATGGTATGAAACCCAAAAAAGATCCGGATCAGTATTTTCAAATTTATCGGTCTTAGAAGGACAAAACGGGAAAAATTGAGAGAATTCTATTCTAGAAAATTACCTAAAAATGAAAAATTGGTGAATTAGAGGTTTTAAAAATTCAGTTGAGGCCCGAAAGGTAAAATTACGGTAAAAATAAATTATTACAGGATTTCCCATAAACAGAGGTTTTCTCGGAAAATATTAGAAAATCATAGGAGAATAATTATTTTAATTAGTTAGAGGCCTCAATAAATTTGAAAAAATGATGGATAAATCATATAAAAATTTATTTGAATTTATAAAATTAATTTGAGGCCTTGGAAGCTTAGGAATTAATTTTAGGGAATTTATTTTTCTGCAGTGATATCGATAAAAGCTTAATCAGAGAAAATTCAAAATAAATACCTAGAGGTGACAAAAAATTCTAAAAATTTTCAGATCATATTCTCATATTAAAAGGTGAATTATTATGGAGATAAATAAATTTTTGGAGGTCTGAAAAAATTATGAAATGTTACTAGTAAATAGTAACCGATAAAGTTTCAAATTGGTTTGGGATTTTGATTTGAATTGTAGGCCATCTTTTTGGGCCAGCCTAGACCATTTGTGGGGCCCACATTGAGTCTAATAAGGGCCCAATTTCGTGCAGCTTCCAGGTCCCTCTATTTTTATTAAAATAAAATATAAAATTAAGGGATAATTGTTGGAAAACTCTAAAAAAAAAAAAGGACACTTGTTCAAGTCTAAACCCTTCTTGCATTGGATGGCTGCCAAATAACCTCCCTAGGTGGCCTTTGGTCGTGCAAATGGGGGAATAAGTGGCTGATTTATTTGTTTATAAATTATCCCCTTAAAAACACAAGAAAATATTGAAAATTTGGGAACAAGAGGGGAGGTGCTGCCCATTTCATTTTTGAGCTGGAAACTGAATTTGATAAGGGCTTTTGAACAAAGAATCATCTAACTTTCATCAAGGATTCATCAAGGTATGTTCTAGCCTTGCTATCCCTAAGATTTAAACTAGTTTTGGTTAAGTTTTTAGCATGAAAATCAAGGGGGAGATGCTGTCCATTTCTGATTTGAACCTGTGATGTTTAGGAAAGGATAGAGACCTTAAATATCAAGTGAAATAAGTAAGATTAAGTGGTGCATGGATTGATTTTTGGAAGAAAATCTACTTAGGGTTTTAGAGCTTCAATTCAGCCCAGCACTGTTCATGCGGAAGCAAATTGTTTTGGCTTGATTTGATGATTCCAATGGGTTTAAAACATGTTTTTGTATAGGGGTATGTTGTTGGAAAGTATTTAAAATCATTGGAATCAAAAATGAAATTTTTGGAAATAAGTACTCCCTATTCAGCCACTATGATTTGAGGGGGAAGGAGTTTGATTTCAATAAATATGATTTGATATTTGGATTCTACATGAAAAGTTGTGTAGGAATGAACTAAGAGATGAATGGAAGCAAAGAGGGAATGCTTATGTTAAAAACCAAAGAAAAAGGGATTAATTGAGTTTAATGTCAAGCATTAGTGTTTATGCTTGAATTATTGATAAATTAGAATGTGTTTATACATGAATTGATAGGTATTGTGCAAGAGAACAAGAAAGAACCCAAGGAATTAAAGAGGCCGAATTGGTTCACGTATAAAAGAGGTAGCTTTGAATCTGATTTGATTGTTTTTCTTACTTACTTAATATGCATGTGTTGCTTGTTTTATGTTTCTATGAATTGATTGATTTATACTATGGTATGGAATGCTTTTTGATATTGGGTATGCTTTGGCCAAATGCACATTGATATGACATGTGGATATGTACTAATTTTCTTGATGGAATAATGTGCTATTCATGGTCTTGAAATTGATTATTATGCACTGTAACATGTCACATTTGTGGAGTTTGATTAACATGATAATTATGATTCATTGCTACTGAGATTTCTATGAAATCTCACCCCCTCAATGTATAAACAATAATAGGAACCTCAAATGGTATGCTAAGGGCAAGGAGAAAAGTATTGGAAGTCATATTGGAAGAAGTTTAAGCTAAATGTAACTAAAGTTATGATTTGTAAATTATTATGAGTTGTTATGTATCCTTGTAAACGATATTGAAATATTATATTGATGATTAAGGATACTCTATTTATGAACAATTGACTAAGAAATTATGTCTATACATGTGTTGCATGTTGGGAAAAGTTAGATGAAAGGAAAAGGAAAAGAAAAGGCAAGAATGGTATGAAAAAGAGATAAAAGTTGACTTTTTGGGAGCAAAGTTAGACCAATATGATTTTGAACAATTGAATGAATATGAATCTGAAATTTGGCATGCTTATAGATCTCATTTTTACCTTTAAAAAAAGTGGTAATTCATTAAATTTGGAGTTTTGTACAGAAAGTTATGCCCTTCCAAAGTTGGGCATAAATCTTGAAAAATTAAAAAATGACCAAATAAATAGTACCATTTTGAACAAAATCTGGGAATGATATATGAGATCTGGATACAAATGAATAATTTTTCTCTAAACAGCACATCAAGAGCTTTCTATAGAACTTGGAACCATCTCATTTGTATTTTTTTACAATTAGTTATGAATTTTCAAAATTGACCTAAATTGCTGTGAATAGTGTACGAAATTCGAAAACAGAATTGTGAAATTGAAATTTTATCATACTTAAGACTTGAATAATGGTTCCTAATAGTTCTAATTAATGTATAATATGATAATGAAGGAGGTGTGACAATGTGAACGAGGGAATGACGTGGCAGCATAGAGGAGAGAGAATAGGTAGTGAGGTGGAGGGTAGTAATGACGTGGCGGTTGTCATATGGTATTTTAAATTGACAAAATAAAAAAATTTAGCAATGAAAATTACTGATGGAAAATTTCCGTCACTAATTTTTGACAGGATTTTCATTACAAATCCGTTACTATTTTATGACAAAGTTTTTGTGAGATATCTGTCTCTAATTAGCGATGGATTAGTAATAAAAAAATTTTGTCACTAATTTCAGTCGCTAATCCTTCACTATCACCAAAGAATTAGTAACAGTAGAATTAGATACCAAAAAAGTTTTGGCTCTAATTCCTTTGCTAAATGAATTTTGCCACTAATCTATCATTACTTTTGATTAGTAATGAAAATTTCGTCACTAAATTCTGTCACTAATTTGCTTTTTTTTTTAAGCAAAAAAAGGAAAAGGGAAGGGATCTATTTCTAATCAATTTGGTTTAGCCAATCCTCTGACCTATCACCAGTGTCGTTGAAGCTTAATCAATTTGGTTTAGCCAATCCTCTGACCTATCACCAGTGTCGTTGAAGCTTCCTATGGATTTTCGTATTATGCAAATTCAATTCTTTACTGATAATTATTTTTGATGCAATGTTAATCAGATCTAATTATGAACACAAAGTATTTGCATTTGTTTGCTCATCACATCTTGTTCTTGATATTGCAATGTGTGTTCAGAAAATTTTGTTAAAAGGGGCCCTTTTTAAGTATATGACGGCCAAATTTTCCCGAGTTTTGAAAGTTCTCCTTATATATGACTCCCCTGGTAGATTATTAATTCACAGAATTTTCTTTTGAAGAAATTACGATGAAATTCTTTTTCCAAGTTTTGATGGAAAACAAATTATTTTAGGAAGAAATTTTCTAAGTTTTGTTAAAACAAAAGAAACTCCTGCTATTTGCTATTAATTTCCACGAGATATTAACGAGTTTGAAATAATGATAAAGATTTAGGATATAAGTTTTCTTTGTATGGTTAGAGGCACTATACGTATCATTCGTTCTTTGGATGGTCCGTTAATTTTGTTTCTTAATATTTTAGATCTATAGAAAATTATTAAATTAACAAAATAATCCAAATTTCTTGATTTATTAATAGTGACAAGGCATAGTCAAAAAGCATGCTTCCAAGGAATTAATTTAGTCAAAGAAAGAAAAGTTTTCTTACAAGAGTTCGTGCTTAGAAAAAATGCTATATAAAAAATCCATGATCTAATATATTAGAAAACTTAGTTTAAGTTTTACATTGAAAAAAATATAATCCTCCGTGAGTAAAATAGGTAACATGTAAAAATGTGTATGAAGCCTTGGTAACAAATTTCAAATATTACACTTCACCTCGGACTCCAAACAACGTACAAATATAATTTTGCCCAATATATATAATTATCATTTTTAGCTTTATATAGGATGAAATTTTTGCTAAAAAATAAAAGAATAAAATAGGTAAATTCTGAGTTTTTGTGCATCCATATGTTTTTTTCATTTAAATAATTTTGCGGCGAAAGAAATATTGTAAAAAATATGCTTGCCAAAAAAAATTGTCTTAAAAATTTTGCAATAAATTTATTCTGTTTAACTGGGAAGAAAAGTATTCTATGTGCAGGTCCATCAGGCAGCTACATTGAAGATAACATTGCCAATTGATAAATTAAATTATTGGCAACAAAGCATTTGCTTTTGTCCACTCATCAAATTTCTTTTTCTACATACTATGGTTTGTTAATACACCTACGCATATCATAAAAAGCCATTCACTTGCATAATGCAAACTGCTATTTGCATAGAATATTAGAGTTCGGAATTCTGCCAACAAAAAAAAATCTGGACGATTTGCACCCAATTTAA
This sequence comes from Neltuma alba, assembly GCF_004799145.2. NCBI lineage: Eukaryota > Viridiplantae > Streptophyta > Magnoliopsida > Fabales > Fabaceae > Neltuma > Neltuma alba. The sequence goes on from NW_021636185.1 coordinate 35,280, forward strand.
GACTATGCAAGAAAGTACTTCCTCATGTCATTAATATGAAACTAATTATCAAGTTGAATTTGGTTCTAAATACTCCTCTGATCCTTAATATAGAACTTATTTAACTATTTTGATTAAATTAAGAAAGTTAGTTAAATTAGGTAATAATCATAAATATGACATATTTTTCCAAATACCCTCAGTTAAAATTTCTTTAAAAAATTGACATTTCAAAAAATGTTTTAAATTATTTTATTAAAAATATCAAACGGTAGAATTGATGTATCTATAAAATTAATGAGTAATAAATCCTCACTGACTTTGTAAAATATATAGGTGTATTATTAATGAGTAATAAGTATTATTGTGGTATTTAATTATTTAATAAGGATAATTTAAGAAAATTAGTGAATATAAAAAAGATTTTATATTTAGAACTAAGATCAACCTTCTAATTAGGTCATATATTAAGGAACAGAGGAGTATAAAACTTCTGTCTTTCATTTTTATCATTTTTTCTCAAATTAATTTATTTAATTTATAAAATAATATATAATCTAATGTTATAAAAGAGTTGAAAAAAAGTGGGGTCATGAAGAATGAATTAAGTATACTTATATATAACACACACAATCACACACCCGTAGTAAGTGACCAAAGAGGAAATTGGGGCAAAGAAGCAATAAAATAAAAGAATTTTTTTCTTAAAAAAATAGGTTTTGAATTTTAAAATCTCAAATTAAAGATTATTACAAAAATACATTGTCATCTGCTTTTTAAGCATAGTCAATTGTTATTAAAATGTAGTAAATAAGACTGATTTAAAATTTTAAAATTCAAGAAATTTTTTTATAGATTTTTTCTAAAATAAAAAACATGTGCACACTCCCAACAGTAATGGAGAACAAAGTGGTCATGAAGATATTAAAAGTAAAAAATATATGTCTATGACATACCCCGGATTCTGGAAAGGGAATAGGCGAGGGCAAATAAAATAAATCAGTAAACAAACCTATCATCGACAAGACCTATAAAACAAAAAGTAGTTGACGGAGGCGTAGGACAAACAAGGAAAGAAAGAGAGAGAAGAAAAAGTGAACTTATAATTGGGAGTGCAGGCCTGCAGGGCCGAGCCGGGGATTAAGAAGTGGGGAGGAAAAAAGAGAATTTATAATAGAGAAATCTAGGTTTAGGATTTACTTTTCATTTCATTATAAAAATAATGTAATAATTATTTTCTTTAATAAAAATCATAACAGTAATAACATTTTTTTATACGCACATGTCTAAAACCATTATTTTATGGAAGTACTTTCCATTCCGTCACACATTTCTTTAGCTTCTTTACTGCTTATTTTATTATTTATTAATTTTTTATAAAATAATAATTTATTTCTTTAGCACCCTTCCTAAATCATTTTATTCTTTAATTATATATTTTAAATCATAATTGACATTAAATCTCAAAATAAATAAATTGTGAATGTCACAAATTTCACCTCTTCATTTTCTTTGATAATCAAATTGGTCCCTAGACATTATAATAATTTCATATTTTTTTGAATTTGTTAGGACAATTTTTTGTAAAATACCTTTTCTTTTTATAAAGGTAACATTTGTCAAATTTTTAAGAATAAGAAGAATGCCTTTTGAAGAATCTTAGGGGAGGTCTTCTCCTCTTCCTTTGAGGATGGAGGCCCTTCTGATGTTTGAATTTATGAATTGGACAATAGCTATCTTCTTATAGACACCCCTAACCTAAAAATCCATATAAGAATAAGCAAATATTAATTCAATAATTTTATTAGAAGAACTAATATATTAAGAAATAATATATCTAGAAGATATGTGGATTGATTTGAATAGGTAACACCTCATCTAAAACGATAGCATGCATAGCATCCAAGTAATACCGATAAGGGATATTTTCCCAAAGACATTGGCTCGACTCCCACAAACAATATTCAAACTAATAAAGTTAAAGTTTTGGAATACTTATTTATACACATAGAAAAGTTTCAACAGTCACCACAATCACATATGATCACAATCTGTGATCAAAGGGCAAAAGAAAGTCTTTAAGGCACACTCTTCGAGTGCCTTTTCTTGCACCTATGAGATACTTTATTAAAAAAACAAAAGTCAAGTAAGTGAGGTCATTTAAACCTTTTTAATCATCTTGAATTAAATAAAAAATAAATCAAATTATACAATAAAACACCATTTGAGTTATGTCTTTTAAAAAGTTTTTTATAATTCTTAAGTTAATTAAGTGACAAAAGCATTCAGAAAAAAGGATTTGAAAATGAATCTTTTTCTTTTATAAAACTGATTATAAAAATAAAGAAATAAATTTAAACTACTTTTTTTTTTTAGTTTTAATAAAGAGAGAATAAAAAATACAAATTTAGATTTTAGGAAATCAGTAATGAGATACTCTTTGAAAATGAACCAATGACTATCCTAACTTATTTAATGATATGTGAGTAACCCAAATGACTAAGATTGATTTGGAGAAGTTATTCCTTTTAAATTAATACTTAACTAGAACATTAATTACTTGTTAAATTCACTTCAAGCATAATCTCTATATAACTTGCATAAAAATCATACTAACAATAAATTAACAAAGGTATAAACATAAATATATGCATAAACTAAGTACTCAAACTTATAAATACCAATTTAAATCTCAACAATTTCAATCCGAACCAAGAAATACAGCTATCAATTCCTAATTCTAAACTAAATATAACAAATTTCAAATTAGAAATCATCAATAAAATAGTCTAAACTAAAGATTAGAATTAAATTCTCCTTTATAACTCCCAAATTCAAGTCATTAAATTCAATCCTAAAGAACACAGCAAACTCAGTCAGCGACCACGGAGGACAATTATGTTGGTGGCGATGGAATGAGGAACGCTTTTGATGGAAGAGAAGAAAGGTGAAGTCGAAAGATTCAAGGAGGGGGAAGAGAGAGGTTCAGAGATTGATGCTATGGGTCTCGTGTTCCGTGGCTTTTTATCGAAGAAGCAGAGGTCGAAGGCTGATGCCTTTTGCGGCTGGTGTGTGGCATGTCAGTCCCCCACACTCAATCAATATAAATATATATATATATATATATAATAATCTTCCTTTTTTTTTCCTTTATTTTTTCTTTTTCAGCTTTCTGTTTATATTTATTTCCTTTTTTAAGACTTGTAAAAGATAAATTGAGATACTATTATAAAATCTAAAATTATTTATTTAAAAGGAGATAAAATATGATAAGATTTTCTTTTAGATTTCTAACTTCATACAATTAGTATTTAATTCAAAATATCCACAATCAATGCAAATTATTCTTCCTTAATTGATAAATATTTTCAAAAAGATATCAACTAACATATTAAAATAGGGATTTATCAACTCCTCCATATTTGAACTTTTGCACTCCTGGGCAAAACAATTAATCATATGGAAAACTAAAACTAACACCTAGAGCAATTAATAAATTCATGAAAAGAATATAATAGTTTGATCAATGACATCTAACAGGCTAGCAAAATTCATAGTTAAAACCAATATAAAGGATTAGTCAAGTATGCAATCAACCTTGAAAGTGAACAAATGAGAAAAATCACTCAAAGGATGAGTGTTTCACTCATGTCACCTCATTGGGGTATTTTTCATTCAAATTTACTTAATTCACATTTTATCATAGGCTTGCAACAACTCCACTATCTCAATTACTAACACAATTATACAATGAATCATGAGGACTTCAAAGGGTTGTAATGATGGACTTAGGCCACATGGAATGAAAGGAAAAAAATGATAAGAACTATGCATGCATAATGAATGATGAGCATTCTAGATACCATTAAATGTTTCATGAAATCATCCCTCACAGGAATACTTTTGCCACTTCACATGACTAAAGGAATGCCTTCCTTCTTTCTTTTCCCTTTTTTTCCTCCTCTTCTTTTGTTTTCTTTTTCTTTTCTTATTCAAATGCTTTTTTTTTTTTTTCAATTTTCAATTTTTCACTTTTCACTCTTTTTTTCCCCTTTTCAGTCCTTTTTATTCTTTCTTTCTTTCTTTTTTTCTCTTTTTGAAATTGGCATTCAAACACCTTTACACAAAACAGTAGCAACATCCTATGATATAACAAGGCCAAAATATGTTAAGGTGCTTTGAGAATGCAATTAAAATACACATGCATTGTCACTTGCCCAAAATAATAATAAAAATAAAGTGAAGGCTCACAAAATGTATGCAAAGGGTGTAGATGAAAGTGGCTTGTGTTTAGAAAAATAGGGATCTGAATAAGAATGCCTCAATCATATTCATCATATAATCACAATATAATTAAACTAAGAGTTGAAACAAGTTTTGCAGAATGAAAAACTAAGTGGATAATCATACAAGGAAAGGAATTTAGGCCCAAACTTCTTCTAACAAGATTTACTCTATGAAATTCACTCACATTGGCCAATTAGATACCAAACTAATCACAAAGCATTAATGAAACTATTCAAATTACTGACTATAAGAGTATCATGAAACAAAGAATTATATTAAATCATAAACAGTCATAACTCCAAATTGCAATAGTGAAAGCCATTTTCTCTCTTTTCAAAACAAGGAGTAGCAAAAATCTAGATACGAGGTATAATAAGCAATAAAATCATCAAAATCAGCAGCAAAAACAGCAAGATTCAACCAGTTATAAGACCACAACAAGCAACAGAATGACTTAGAAATACAAAACCTTCCCCCACACTTAAATTATGCATTGTCCCCAGTCCATAACGAAAATGTGAAGTAACAACAAGAGAGAAAACTACAAGGAGAGATTTATTGAATTAAAAACAACTACAGCTACTTTTTCTATTGGATTACCCCTTCTTCCACACTTAAAATAATATTAACATGTCAAACAGATATCACCAACAATCATAAGACATAAAAAAAATGAATCATGGGAAGAAAGGGGACAAGTTGACGAGTTATGGAAGCTTATAACATGAATGGTAAAGTCCGCTGCTGTTTAGCAATCTTCACCACTACTTTCTTTTCATGTGGACAAACATAAGCGATCACCGCAAATCCAATCTATCTTGCTTTCCTCTCATGATCTAGGATCTCGAATTTAGAGAACTGGACCCAAACTGACTCACCAATAGCTAATGGTCTTGCTCCTTCATCTTTTTTCAACTTCAAATCATCAATAGGAATGTCAAGTATTTGGAGAAGGCCAATAAGGTGGCTAACATCAAAAGATGTGAGGCTTAGCTTGCAAGATGGATTCAACAAGTCTGGCTTGCTTCTGCTTTTTCTTGTTGGCTTTGGAATGGGCAAGAGCTACTACAGTAGCTTGTAGGGACTTGACCTTTGTGATTAATTGTGTTGTTAGCTCAGATGAGTTATCAGTCCTTTTAGTGGTACTTGCAGTATTAACACCCATAATACCTTTCTCAAGCCAATTTGAATTAGAAATAAGAGCAATATTTGATATGTTAACTTCATAAATACATGGTATGAAAAAAGTACAATCCACATGAGAAACTCTGGGTACTTCACGTCATCACCATACATGGGGGAAGGAGAAGAATGGGCTGGAGAAGTGGAGGGTAGCATATAACCATCTGCATAAGCATGTGTAAGAGACAACCCATGTTCACTAGAAGCATCATCAATCAAATTAATAACACTAACACCAAACAATGAATTATCTTCATACAATCTTTTCATGGAATCTTTAATGTTGAAATGCACATAATGGTCTCCTACACACATAGTAATAGTACCTCTTGGCAAGTTAATATTAGTATTTGTAGTGATCAAGAAGGGCCTAATTAGTATCAAAGAACCATTACGCCTAAACTCATCAGCTATATCCAACACATAAAAGTAAGCTAGAAAGACTAGGTCTTTCACTTTTATCAAGATGTCCTCAACTATACCGTGTGTATGCCTAATGGTCTCATTAGCAATTTGGAGTATTACATTTGTTGGCTTAAGAATATTAACCACTAAAGACTCATAAACTAACTTAGCCATCACATTGATAGCAACTCCTAAGTTTAATTATGTGTGGGGAATAGTACTCTTACCAATGGTGCAAGGTATGGTAAACAAACTTGGATCCTGACACTTGACGAGGAGAGGGGATTTAAACATAGCAGACACATTTGACCCTAATTGAACCTTATCATATGGCTTAAATTTTCTTTTATTTGTGCACAAGTCTTTCAAAAATTTAACATATTGAGGCGCTTTCTTAATCAATTGAAGCAAATGAATGTTAACATCTAATTTACTAAACATCCCAATCAATTCATTATCATGTTGTTCATTATGTTTTTTCTTTTGTGAACTAAGAAAAGATTAAGGAAAAGGAATATCACTGACTCTTACCTCTTTATCTTTATGTATGATAGTCCCTTGTTGGCTTGATTCACTGTGCTCTAATGTTGTGCACTTGTCATCTGGAACCACTTCAGTATAATTCTTCTCTTCTTCTTGCCCTTCAGTAGGCTCTTTCCTGTTAGCCAGCAATGCTCTTTCTTTAGAGCTCTCAGATTTCTTGCTTAATATAGTAAAATGTGAAGCAGGCTCGGCTTCTATTTCTTTATCCACATCCTCTTCATCCTCTTCAGTGATGAAGGGTAATTTCCTTTCGATTCTCAGAGTGATGGCATTAAGGGCCTTGAGATTGATAACTATATTAGAGGGTATGCCTCCACCTCTGGCTTGCAGATCACTCATAATATTGGCCACTTGAATTAGATAAGATGTCACAGTGTTGTTCTTCATCTCTAACTCTTTCAAGTTATTGCAAATTGTTGCATTATCACCTTGTATTTTTTTTTAAAATTGTGGCAATAGATGAGAATTGGCTATCATTCAAGGCTTTATCTTCTTTCAACTAGTTATTCATATTGCTTAGTTGGCTAGCCATACTCTTCAATAGTTGGTTGGTTTCATCACTTTTTATTTGAGAAAGTGAATTGTTCTGGAGCGAAATGACCATCCTTGAAGGTTTTTGAAACTGGCTTGAAGAAGCACCAAGTCTACTAGTTCCCTCTTGAAATTGGATCGGCCCTCTGTTATCATTATCCCCCCAATTAAAGTTAGGGTTCTATCTCCACCCTTCGTTATATGTGTTGGAATAGAGATTCCACTTCTGGTTCGTGGTGCGTCCCTGAAACCTGGCGAAAACTTCTTCATGTCTTGAAGGACATACATGGCTTATGTGCATGGGAGAACCACAATAATCACAATTAGGAGCTATAAATGCTTGGAAGGTTCCCAGTGTATTACAGTGTCTAGGGCCCCTTTCATTTTCTAGTTTCTCCAATCTCCTATTAATCTTCTCCATAAATTGCTTAAGCTCATCATTAGAAGAGGATGAAGCTACTTCTCTTATAGATTGTCTATCTCTAGTGCCATATTATTGGTCATTTGTGGCAATCTTCTCAAAGAGGTCATAGACACCTTGCGGAGTAAGATCAAGAATCGAACCATTAGTAGCAGCATTAACAGTCCTTTGATAATATGGCAAGAGACCTTAATAGAAGTAGTGAACTAATTGTGACTTAAGCAATTAATGATTAGGCGCCAAGACATCATGATTAAGAACCTAGTCAATATTTATAGAATGATTCCCTTTCATCTTGTTGTGCTTCAAAGATAGCTTTCTTTAGCTTGGAAGACCGAGACGTAGGAAAGAATTTCTCAAGAAAAGTGGTCTTTAGTTGCTCCCAAGTAAGTGTAGGATAGTACTGGGGTAAAATTCTTAGTCATTCCTATGCTTTTCCTTCAATGGCAAAGTGCGTTGCTCAAGAGTTCCTCTACATTTGCACCCTATGTGTAACATACTAAAAAAAAATTTGTAATTTAAAATCAAAATAAATATATAAATAAAATAATATTTTATTAATAATTAAATAATATAATAAATGAAAGAAGAAATTGGGGGGAGATGTAATAAATGAGTGATGAAAAAATGGATGAGGAGTGGGTGAAAGTTAGAGATAAAAAGGGGTGAGAGGAAAAGAAAGGGAGAAAGAAAAAGGGAACGAAAGGAAGAGAAAGACGGAGAGAGGGAGCGTGGAGAGGACTGTCTGCCATTTTTGAAAGAAAGGGTAAGCTTTAGAGATAATTTAGGTATATAAGATTATTTCTTTTCATCAAAGTTTCTTTATGAATATTTTCTATATATTTTGCACTTCCTAGTAGTAATATTATTATAGTAATTAGAAAAAATTTTGATACTTATATATAAGATAAGTTTTGAGTTTTGATGAGTGTTAACCATAATATTGTAGATCTATTATAGTAGATCATTTCTATCGGTTTAGATTTATTCATTTGTCAGTTTTTAGACTTTAAATTGATTTATTTAGCTGAAAAATATGTTATTTATGAGATTTATCATATTTTTAGTGATCAAAATTATGTTAAATAATTTATTTGAGTTGTTTAACATATTATTAAAATTTTAAGCGGTTTAGTTTTGTTTATTGGGTAATTAGAGGTTTTAAAATAAGTATTTTAGCTAAAATTCTATTATTTGTGAAGAAAAAGAAATCTGATAGTTATACAATTGAAATTTGGATTAGATTATATTTTTTTTAATATTTGAGATACTATTGAATTTTTTATGGTTTGATTTTGAAGTTTAAACTTGAAATGGGATTTTTAGAATTTAAAATATAATAATTTCATATTTAGAAATTTTGAAAAAAAATTCATTTATTAGATTAAATAATTTGGAGGATGTAAATAAATAATTTAGCTTGTTAGAGAATTATAAGTTATTTCTAAAATACTTAATTTTGGGTTATGAGAGTTGTGAGAATTTAGAATAGAAGTTAAATTAAATTAGAAATTTAACTATATATATAAGCTTAATTAATTAGCTTATATTGATATGTGATTATATTAATTGTGTAGATTAATAATTGGATTATTGGTTTGAGCACGAGATTGACTTTGTGGTAATTCTTTTTATAGCCTTGGTGAAAATAACCACTTTTCACTCATTATGTATGCTTATATTATGTTTGTGAGTAATTTCGAATTATATGAGATTCTTGAAATGCCATTGGATTATGATTTGAGTAGTGAAAGGCATTATTGTTGAAATTGTCTTGAGATATTTTATGTTATTAAAAAATAGTTATGAAATTATGAATTTATAAATTTGTCATGCAGAATAAGAATTTATTGAGAAATGGTTTTCAAGATTAATGTTGATTATTGAAATTTCGAAATCTCGATTTTGGTAAATGTGAAAGTTATTATATTGTTAGTAAAAAATTATTCTCATGAATATAAATACGGGAGGGGATGGTGAACGTTGATTGATGGGAGACATATTATATGGAAAATAAGGAAGTGAATTTTGTACATATTATAGATGTAATAAGGTGGGCGGATGCTAGATGTACACTGGATGATCCTTTGGCCCTTCATGTGTTGTAGGGCATGTGACACCTTGCTAGTAGACTAGAGGGGGAACCCATAGTCCGATCTTGTGCCATGTGAATTTTGACCTGTTCACATCACTTGATCAATGAGCTTATTATATTGAGCTACCAGTCACATGGGTCAGTATTAGTCCGTGGGTTCAGTCAGACGAGTTAAGGTGTAAGGAAATAAAGTGGAATTGAGAGTGAGATATTGTATTTTGATATGTATATACATACCCATGTGATAATTGTGAATGTTATCGTTTTTGTAACTGTTCCATTTGACACCTCCTAAACACTTACTTGTATGCCTGATAAGTAGAATTATTGGTTATTAAGGCTTTTGTTTCACCCCGTGGTTTAATAATTTTCAGGTAATAACTCTAGGACCAGTCCGTAAGGGAAGGTGACGGAAGCTTAGCTATCAAGTTTATCTTGTATAGCCTCTTTTTTGTCATGTGATAAGTATTGTATATTGTCACTTATAACTCTTTTTCCATATTCTGATTTATCTAAGACTTATGGACTTAGTTACTTTTATTGCTGGGTTGCTTGTGTTTGTGAATTGTGGACCCACAATAACTTTTGAAAATAGTTTATTACTGTTGAATTGGAAGAATTTTATTCAAAAAATATCATATTACGGGCTTAAAGTTGAATGTAACATTCTGAGTCTCACCAAGCCCAAAGCCCAGTTATTGTGAAATATTATTAATTACAACTTTCATATAATTTATTTAATAAAACCCTTATAATCATAATGGACATTTTGAATAATTAATTCAAGTCTTTTCTATCGTGGTTAACGTTTTTGAAAAAGCTAAATTTCTTTTTATAACCATAGTAGCTTTTTCAAAGATTATACCAAGATTCTTTTCTACCATGGGTAGTATTATTAAATTTTGGATTTTTAAAGGTTAGTAACAAGTTGGAGATAACCATTGTTACATTATGGCTTCATAGTAGAGCATACCATCATCATAGTTTCAATGTGTCCATAGGAATCATCTCTTGAAAGGCCAAAAAATTTAGGCAAAGCATTAATCAAGTTACCTTTGATTTCAAAATTAGCATCAAAATTGTTAAAACTATAGGGATCAAAATTCACAGTAGAGTTTTTTATTTTTCTAAGACTCCTCTGATCTTCACGATTTTCCCCATGACCATTATTATCCCTATTGTCCCTATTTTTGTTTTCACCATTTTCACCATTACCCCCATTACTAATACAATCAGCTATGTCTAGAATTCGGTTAGGTATATGAGGAATGTGCTGCTCTAAAAGAAGTTCCTTATCACTCTTTTGACCCTTTTTCTTATTTTTTCTTTTAAGTTGTTTCAAAGGTATGTCAAGCTCAAGATCATCAAGTGAGCTTTCTTTATTTCTGTTCATGTACAAAGAAGAAATTTACAACAGCAATGTGCAAAAGCGAATAAAGATTCAAGTACAAATACAAAATGCCATGCAAGGTATGCAAATAAAATAAAATAAAACAAAATTAAAAATTAAAATAAAATCAGGAATTTTTTAATTTTTTAACAAGAAATTTTAATGACATGCAAAGGCAACCTAAACTAGAAACAAAAAATAAATTAAAAATATAAAGAGAAAAAGGAAGGAAAAAAAATGACACTTAATTTACCAATGAACTAGTTACTTAGCTCCCCAGCAACGGTACCACTTGATTTGAACATTTTTAGTCGCCTTGGGTTAAATCAAAAATAAACCAAATTATGTAATAAAGCACAACTTGGATCGTATCTCTTGAGAAGCCTTTATTAATTCCCAAGTTAATTGAATGATAAAAGCATTAAAAAGAAAGGGTTTGAAAAGGGATCTTTTTCTTTCATAAAACTGATTATAAAAATAAATAAATAAATCTAAACTACTTTTGTTTTGTATTTTTAATAAAGATAGAATGAAAAATACAAATTTGGATTTTAGAAAATCAATAATGAGATGCTCTTTGAAAATGAACCAATAACTACACTACAAAAAAAATATGTGATTAGCATTAGATTAGTGATGGAAAATTCTATCGTTAACTTGATTTTAGAAAAAAAAATTAAAATGCCACATAGCGTCTCTACCAATCGCCATGTCATCACCGATGATGGCCACCAGCCACCTCCACAAGTCGTTGCCACCTTGACGACCATCACGGGTCGCTGTGACCTCACATTTCACCTTGTGATGCCATGTGTCGCCACCATATAATTCCTTCTCAAAGTGATTCTATGGCTCAAACCTGTGACCTCATTTGTGCACGCGTGTGGCTTTACTTGTTGAGCTATAATGAACCTATTCACGTATTATGCAAAATTAAATATATATATATAATATTCTTTTATACAAACAATTATATATACATATATATTATTAAAACTAAAAATAAACTATTATGATAATTTTAATCATAACTATTTTAATGACAAAATAATTTTAAATATTTGTTTTACAATTTATTTTATAATGTTTTATTTTTTAGAAATATTTTAAATATAATTTTAATTTCCAATGATAATTTAAATCATAAATAATTTTTTTATAAATATTTTTATAAATTTATTTTTTAATTAACATTGATAAGATATACAATTTAATTATATATGCATTATATTACATCATATTGTATTATCTATAAGTTTTTTATATATTTGATGAAAACCATTTATAATTTGTAAAAAAAAAATCTTGTTATTCAAATAACAGCCACTATAATAAAATATAATAAATTATTCTATATAAAAAATTGATTTGAATAGATTGTAATAAACAATATACTCCTACTTGTATATGTATCCTATGTAATTTATTTTTTTAAAATTCTTTGTATATACCCCTTGTTTTTGTAATGAAGACCAAAATCAATCTATATCATGTATATTAATTATATCATGATTAAATTTTATTGTTTAATAATTGAAATATAAAATTCTCTTCAATATTAGTTTGTGTTCATATAAATTCATTTTTGGTTTTAAATTTCTATCATATATTATATCTTTCAATATATTGTATATATGATAAAATTATTTCTTTCTTATGTCAGTTTGTATAAGAAAGTTATTAATATTCCTATTATATTTTTAATTATTATTAATAATCAAAAGGGATTGATTTTAACGAAATATAAACAAATTTTCTAAGAATTATTTTCTTCTTCTTAGTATATACCTAATGATGACATGAATAATGATGATACCTTCATTAACATCAACTCCGCAAGTATATCAATTTATTTTACAATTAAAAATATATTTCAATTATTATATTCTTAATTATGTTATTATATAAATTGTTGTAAAATTATGTCGTCGCTAAATATTTACCGATTATCTTTCTATTGATCTTCTTAATTTAATATATCTGAGTGTTATAATGATATGTGTCTGATCTTCTATTAGATTGCATTTGGTTAAATATAAAGTTGCATTGGATGAAACATGTGGAACTGAAAGGGTATTATTAATTAATTTAATCTATTAATATGCAGTCTACAGAGGACTTGCAATGTATGCGTTTTGAGCCTTTTGACTTTTAGTAAAGTAATATTTTGATTCAGGCCCAAAAAAAATAAAAGTACTATTTTGATTTGCTGATTTAAAAATTGAAAAGAGTAAATGTATAGAGAAAAAGTGTTAATGATTTTAGTTATTGATCTGTGTGACGGTTTGTGTCTCTGAAGTTCTTCTTGAAAACATAATTATCCTCGATCTATTAGGCTGGATTAGGCTGACTCAAATTATAGATTAATTTTAACTTTTGTCCATAACAATAAAAATCCACTTACAAATTCTTTGCACTGATTTTATTTTTGTTGTCAACCTAATTAAAAGGATCGTTATTGGGCAACTAAGGGTGGAAACAAGCCAGGCCAGGCCAGGCTTTGCTCTTAACAGGCCAGGCCTGTTTTGGAGCTTATTGGCCTGAGCCTAGCCTGTGGCCTGTTACAGGCTTACTTTTCAGCCTGAGCCTGGCCTGTATAAAGGCCTGGCCTGGCCTGAAGCCTGTTAAAAGGCCTGTATTTTTAAAAAATTCAAATTATAATAATTAATTTTTTTAAAAAGCTAAGATAAAAAAAAACGTACATAATAATTTAATTTTAGTCTTGTCTTTTATTTAAATTTTAGTATCATAAGTACTATTTTAAATCTTAATTATAATTTATAAGAATATTATTGAAAACTAATTGTAATTATATGTTAAAATTTGGAATAAGACTACGTTTAAGTACACACAAAAAATTAAAATTAAGACAAATAAATAAAGAGGAAAAAAATAATAATTTTATAATGAATAAAGAGGGTATTATACTTAAATTAACATAATACGTAAGTTAGTTAATTTATCATTCTTGGAACAAAATTTTTCTTTCCTATTTTCTTTATATTTTTAAGATTTAAAAATCACATTATTTATTGATATTATTATTTTAAATTATATTTTTATCTTCACTTGTCATCTAAACTTCAAAATCTAAGAAAAGATTAAGCTATTAACTATATATTAAAATTAAAAAATAAATTAAAAGAGCACATTAACAATAATAGCATTAATTAATTTTTTCATATATTATGATTATAAATTCTTGACAGGCCCAGACCGGCCTAACAGGCTTAACAGGCTTTTTAAAAAGCCTAAGCCTGGCCTGTTTAACTAAACAGGCCTTCAAACAGGCCTGAGCCTGTTTTTTTTGGGAAACAGGCCAGGCCAGGCTATAGGCCCCTGACAGGCCGCCTGACCTGTTTCCACCCCTATGGGCAACCTTCACTTGTAGTTAATCGTTTAAAGTTATCTATTTCAAATATTATTTTGTTATTTATAAGGCAGTTTGATTTTTATGTTGGAGGTATTATAAATACTTCATATTCTACAATTACGTGTTTCAAGATGTTTTCACTTTATTCTAGCTTTTATTCGCTGGAAAAAAAAGTTTGCCTAAACAACTTATTAATTGGATGATATGAGAAAAGATTACGATTACTAAAAGGTTTTTACAAATTCTAGGAAGGATTGTACCATATTTTCCCTATTTACAGGTGTTGTGATTTTTGTTTTTTGTTGGAGATGTTGAACATAGTAATTAAATGCTGATAACCTAATATTTAGCACTTTATTAATTTTTCAATCAGATGGTTTGTTGAAATTCAGATTATCACAATTTTTTAAGGGATTCAAAATTTAAGGATTTTTATCGCTGAGCATTTTCTAGATGCTAATTTAATCAAAGAGCTTCTGAGATTGCCAGAATTGCTGAGCACTGTCTCTTTGATGTTTAGAATCTCTCATCAATTCATTTTATCATTTAACTATTCACAAGCGAGGAAGAATATATGAACATTGTTGACTTAATAATGTTGAAAGATATATATATCTTTGAGTTGCCCAAATCTTCACTCAAAAGCATTGGGCACCTAAATTTTTTGGGTACAAATTTGCTTCAAAAATTTAAAATCATATCAACATTGACTATTAATTTTTTTGATGGTAGAAGACAAAATTGTTATAATTATAAATTTTTAGGACAAAAATTTGAACCTAGAAAACTTCTAGATGCCCAGCATTCCTGAGTGGAAATTTTTTTGAAATAAATTCACATCTTAATCATTTTATTTTCTTGATTGATTTTATGAATATAAGAATGGAATCATCAAAGTCAGCTCAAGTCTTCCTTGACCCGTTTTAACCACGTTGCCGTGTTCCTTTGGGCAAACATGTATAAAAGCGCGGATATATATATATATATATATATGAAAGATAAATATTAAATTTCTAAATGTTTCATATCTATTGTTTAATTTTAAAAATATCAAAAGTTAAGTTAAAGAGATAATGTATATAAAATGGAAATTTCAAAATTCAAATTTTTGCAGTGTTCCTATTGGGCCTAATGGCTTTTTTTCTCCTTATAGAAAATTGTGTGTTGAACCCTACTAGCTTTTGAATTGTCAAGATTGTCCTTTGTGTTAAAGGAGAAATTCAAATTTCCTTCTTTGCTTGTTTTCTACGATATTGATTATTTTATTTTTCTTGATTGCTTTTATAAATAATAAGAATGAGGTAATCAAAGTCAGCTCAACTCTTCCTTTATCCGTTCCAACCACGTTGCCGTGTCCTCCGGGGTCTGGGCCAACGCTACTCTTAATTTAAAACTAATACATCTACTTAGCAAATCTCCAAGTCAAGTGGGGGAAAAAAGTTTCAGTCAACGCGCTTTTATTGAATCCAGTTCTTTTTTTTTTTTTTTGATAACAACTGGGAAAACCTTAGACACGATCGCGAATAGCGATGCGATCAGAATTCAAAATAGACAGAAGTTCATCAGGAACAGAAACGACTAAATGAAAACCGCTCATTGCCGAGAGACCCTCCTTTGCTAAAAAATCCGCCGCTCTGTTATGTGAACGACGCACGTGTTGAAGTTTCACAGTCCAGTCCCATGCCAACATCTCTCGAATCTCCTTAATGACCCCGTAGTCAGCATGGTGCCCATCCGGGAGAGCTGAGATCAGGTCTAAGGCATTACTGGAGTCAGATTCCAGTATTAGTTGGCGGTATCCTCCATCCCAGGCAAGCTTGAGTCCGAGGAGGCACGCCCATAGTTCTGCATGGAGGGCGTCGCCATCTTCAAGTCGATGCATAAACCCCTGCATGAAATGCCCATCATCATTGCGGATAACACCACCACTTGCGCATGCCGAATTGCTATGTGAGAAGGCTCCGTCAACGTTCAGCTTAACCATCCATGGGTCGGGGGTTGCCAAGCATGAGCCTCCCTGTGTCGACAGACACCTGGGAGTGAAGCACCAGACAACTTGCACTGTGCGTGTGTAAGTTACTTAGAATGCCCATAGAACTTGCAATCACAGCTTCGTTACTGATAGATTTTTCTCAAAAAGAAAAAGATTTCGTCGTCGCCAAAGCCACCAAGCGATGATGGCAAACAAGTCCTTCCATTCTTTCCCCCGTATCATGCTGGTAGTAAGGTTCCATCGCACCCACTCCTTAAACGGTCGGTGAGGGTCAAAAAAATTTTTCCACTGCGAACGAGGCACAAGGGCACTCCATAGAAACCTAGTCTGCTGACAGTCACGAAAAACATGAAGAGAGTCTTCCACGTCCTTCTGGCACACGGCACAAATATTATCATCAGTTAGCCCCCTCTTTCGTCGGATGACATTGGTAAGGAGGCTCTGTCGTGTTGCGAGCCACATGGTAGTTCGACAGCGTTGAGGAACTTTGAGTTTCCATATTTTTTCCCAGATAGGTTCTGACGACACATCAGTGGCCGAGAGAAGATTATATGCTGTCTTTACACTAAAGACCCCGCTACGATCATGCTTCCACCTCGCCATGCTTCCATTTGCCGTTATTTCTATTCCCTCCTCGACCTTTTTCCAGGTCTTCTTAATCCCCGACCAAACATTAGAACCCGATCTTTCAGTATTGATCTTAGGCATAAGATCATCACCACATTTATATTTATCTCTGATCACTCGCACCCAAAATGCATCTCGGCAATGGACAAGTTTCCATCCGAGTTTCATAAGGTGAGCATGATTTTGCAACTTCGCTTGCCTCAAGCCAAGACCCCCTTTAGACTTAGGTTGGCAGACCGCGTCCCATGCGACGAGAGAGATTTTTTTCTGTTCCTCATTATTCCCCCAAAGAAAAGCTCGGTTACATTTATCAAGTGTTTCACACGAGGGGGCTGTTAGCAGCGTTGTCTGCATTGCATAGCTAGGTATGGCCGACGATACAGAGTTAATCAGCGTCATCCTCCCTGCCAAGGACAAGGAGTTCGTCCTCCATTGGTTTAGTCGATGTTTGACTTTGTCAACTACTTCCTTGAAAGAGTCTTTGGTCACCTTTTTGTGTAGCAGGGTAACTCCCAAGTATTTCCCCAAATCAGCTGTTTGTGTGAACCCCATGCGCGCACTAATCTCCGAACATCTGTTATGATTAACATGGGGAGAGAAGTACACACGGGTTTTTGAGGAATTTACCTTCAGTCCCGAGGAGCTGCAAAAAATATCTAGGCACTGCTTAATCATTTCCGCCTGATCCATTGAGGCTTCTGCAAACAAGATAATATCATCCGCGAAGAAGAGATGTGAGATAGGGGGGCCATTTTTAGTGAGTCGGATTGGTCTCCATTCCTTACTGTTCATCTTCTCCTGTATAAGGTGTGCAAACTTTTCCATGCATATAACAAAAAGGTATGGGGACATTGGATCTCCTTGTCGGATCCCTCTAGAAGACACAAAAGTTTCTGCTTTATTCCCATTCCATAGTAGTTGCATCGTGGCTGAGCTAATACTGCATTGTATTAAATTTGTAATATTGGGAGGAAGCTTCATTTCTTTCAAGCAACTGATCAAGAATTCCCAATTCACTCTATCATAAGCCTTCTCAAGATCAATCTTAATAGCCATAAAGCCCTTCCTTCCTCTCATGGTACGCATAGAATGGATCACTTCTTGCGCCACAATAATGTTGTCCGACCCAAGCCGACCAGGAACAAAACCACATTGATTAGGAGAAATAAATTACTTATTGAATCCAGTTCTCCAAGTCATTTTAAATATATTATGCATTTACGTCTCTAACAAATCAGTAGAAGTCAAACTTACTGCTATAACTATATCAAGGATTAAAGATAAATGAACAAATTATCGGTTGAGAGAGTAAGTAGTCTTATTCTCATAAAGAAGATAATACAAATTTAAATCACTGGAAATATATTTATTTGGAGGGTTTTGATCTTAATACTCTTGACTCGACAGAAATTAGTTTCAAGTCTAAAGTGACTTAAAAATATTCTAAATTATATCAAAAAACAAATTAAAGATAGAGAATAAATAAAAAACAGATATAGAGGAAGAAAGAGGGATGTGACTCAGTTATTTCTATTTATTTATCTTGTTTCGCCACTCATAGATATCATCCATAAGGACCGGTTCCGTCATAAAGAATGCTTTCGTTATTACGAGCATATATTTTTTTTCACTGATCTTGTTGATTTATTAGTTTTTTTTAATTAAATATATAGGCACTAAGGCCAGAACCCACGACCTCCCATTTTAAAAATATTTTTACCACTCTTCTCTTATTTATAATTTGGGGGTGTTTGGATCGAAACCAAACCATGGTTCATAAGTAATTTCACAGTCTACGAGGTAAATATGTGGAGGAATTATTTCGATTTACAAATAAGTACTTCTGAGAAGCACTTTTCAGGATATCCAAACACTTTTTAGAAAAAATTAATTTGACAGTCTTTATACTTTTATCAAATTTAGAATTAAGTTCTTATAATTTTTTTTTTTCAATTTATTAGATCCTTATTCTTTGCTCAGTTAGTAGCTAAAGTCCTTCCGTTATGATAGCCGTTACTTCGCGGTGACAACACTGACGTGGCACTGTTCAACGTCTGACCACCATCATCTTCTTCATTTCACATACCTACGCCTTCATTTTCTCTCTCCCCGCCTCCACTCAGTTCTCTTCAAATTGGCATCATCATCTCTCTCACAACTTCATTCTCTCTCTCCCTACCACTACCGTTACGTTATCTTTATCTCTTCTCGTAAAGTTTCACTCCATGTTTCACTCCATGCTTCAAAATCATCAGATTCTCTCTCTATTTATTAACTTTTTTTTTTTTTAGAGTAGCCGAACCTCTTCCACATTTCACTATTGGACTTAAGCGCCTGTTTGACAAATATATGAAACTATGGTTTTGGGACTGTCAATCAAGGAGAAAAATCAACAAATCATGGTTTTAGACCAAATCTATGGTTTTGGTTTTCAAACCATGATTTCAAAATAAGTGAATTCATTCTACTTCTGACTCAAATTATAAAATATGATTATGTTTATCAGAGTGGATCCTAATGATAATATGACTTTAACACCCTCAATTATTTTTCTATAAATATATTAATCTTATATTTTATAAATATATATACACATATTAATTATTTATTAATTACATTATCTTATATATATGTTGGTAAAAAATATATTATTAACAATTTTATTCCTTCATTTTAAAATATATTATAAAATCTATTTTTTATGTAATTATTATATTAACTATATCTTTTTTTAGTAATTTGTACATATAAAAAGTTTTCTGATAACACTATCCAAATACTCACATTTTTATTAGAATCATTTTTTCACAAAT
>NW_021636186.1:0-35526 GCF_004799145.2 Neltuma alba
TTCCTTGTCCACTGAATTAAACCTCTCGGTGACTTCTCTTTCAAAACCACCATAGCTTGTTGGTGAAGATCCAGAATCTTAGAGATGCCATCAAACTTCCGGTCAGAAACTTCCCCATAGTCTCTGGCAGTGGAGTAGACTCTGGTCTCAAATGCCCGAAGCTCAGCCTGAAACATTTCCCTGAGGGATCTCTCCATAAAAGATGGACCAGGGGTATGAGATGGGGCAGCAGTGGATTCAGCTTCATCCTGGGTCCGAGATGTACTAGCAGCAGGTTGCTTTCCCTTATCCTTCTGAGATACTTTCTGTGATGGTGTGTAAAGGGAACAGAATCCTCATTTTGTGGAGTTGAGTGAGGCCAAAACCAGGAACCTTAGTCTTGATTTCCCCAGGCTCAAAAGGAGCAATGTTATGTGCCTGAAGGAAATAGGTGGCCAGCTGAGGATAGGGAATTGGGGTTGATCTGGACTTGTTAAGAACAAAGTCCTTCATCTCAGAGTAAATAAGATCCCCAATGTTAATCTTTTCCCCACTAATAATCCGGGCTAGTAGAAGATAATCATCCTGAGTGAGATGTGAGAAGCTACCGGATTTGTTTACCATACACCTAGAATAGATGTAATGGATGATCCTATAGAAGTCACACATCTGCTTAGGTGGGAAATTCAGCTCACCGGGATAATCACTGTTCTGCATTAAGATTCTATAAGCCTTTACTTCATTCATGTCACCACCTCGCACAAAATCTTGAGTCCCTAGCAGTTCATTTATTTTGGCACTGGTTATTTTAAAAGCTCTGCCTCTCAGTGTAACTTTCAGACAATTTTCTATGAGATTGTCTTTATCATCATATTTTTCTACTGATTCCATATTACAGTAGAATCTTTTAACCACTTCGGGACAGTATTCACCACCAATAATTAACCAATTCGAATAATGCTGCAGTGGGTCACTTAAATCAAGCTCAATCTGTTTATTTTCCTCAGACCCTCTAAATCAACAGATACCACAGGACAGAATTTTCTATTGGCAAAATCGGCCTTATACTTTGCTATATTAACTTCATTATCGAGATTGCCAGATAATAACTCAGAAAATTCAGTGGGTATACCTACAGAAGGGATTTCCCGAGCGACTCCTTCACTTGCCCTCTGTTTCTTCTTTCTCGGTTGCTTGGGGACAGAGATATTCAAGGCTGATTCCACGGCTTTCTGAACTGAGACTCCATCATCCGACTCGGTCTCCGATTCCTCAGTCACAATCGGTAGCTTTGATTTGGACCGGGGAGACTTTCTGAGAGAGGCCGGTTGTTCTTCGGTCCGACTTTCCCGGATTTTCAGAGTAGCTCTCTTCTTCGTTGATTCCTCCCTCACCTTCGGTCTGTAGCGCTTTCGAGTACCCGAGGCAGTGGTGTCGCTCGATTGAGACTGTTTCTCCTGCGCTTCTCCCTTTTCCACGTTCGGTTGCTTTACCCGAGCCATTTCGGAGGTGCTGAGCGAGTTTTTGACAGATTAATCGGTGAGTTTGAGGTGGGTGAAGGTTGGGAATGCAGCAGAGAAGGATTCGATCGGTGTAACGGTGGAAGAATTTAAGATAGTGGTGATATTCGACCGTTGCGAAGAACAGGAGACGGAAAATGTTCGAGTTAGGGTTCGAAAAACTGACGGATGGATTTCAGAACAGTACCGTTATAGTTCTTGAAATTATCGATTAAGTTATCGATCAACACTTGATCGATCACGTGTTCGATAATTATGAAGAACACACTTGAACAAAGATCAGTTTTATCGATTACGTTATCGATCATGCATTTATCGAACATATTATCGATAAAGTAAGTAAAAAGAAATGCGTACCTGATGTAATTTATCGAATATTTGTTCGATAATTAAGCTTATCGGTCAGCTTATCGATCAATGCTTACCAAATTTGACGGATGAGTCTCGGAACCTTGAGGCTCTTGATCGATGTTCTGATCGATATTTATTTTATCGATCACGTTATCGATAATTGCAGTGTTGGAGCAATTCCCTTTCTTTACAAAGTGAATTTATCGATCAGTTGTTCGATAAATTATCTCCCACTTGCCTTCATGATTATCGATCAATTGATCGATAATCTCATACTCTGTTTACCTCTGTTTTTCTTCATCGAAACAGAGCTTCCTGCAAAACAAATTTCTACATACTCCGATGCTTAAGTTAGTTATTTTATCATCAAAACAATAAATTTAAACATTTAATCTTGAGAGATAGTATGAAATTTCTTACAATTCATTGGGATTTACCATTCCCAATTCTCCTCTGAAGTAGCTGAACTTCTGTTGGTCTAGTGGTTTTGTGAAGATGTCGGCTATCTGATATTCAGTGGGGATGAATTCAACTTTTACATCTTTCTTTTGAACATGATCACGAATAAAGTGATGTCGAACATCAATGTGTTTGGTTCGAGCATGATGAACTGGATTCTTGGACAGACTTATCGTGCTCGTATTATCACATAAGATTGGAATCTCACGTAAGTTGATTCCTAGATCTTGTATTTGTTGTTTTAGCCATAAGATCTGAGCACAACAGCAGGCAGTGGCTACATATTCTGATTCAGTAGAGGAGATTGCCACGGTGTTTTGCTTTTTGCTTGACCATGAGACAAGACATCCTCCGAAGAATTGACATTGTCCACTGGTGCTTTTTCTGTCTGTTTTATATCCACCGTGATCGGCGTCTGAGTATCCCATTAAATATTCGGTTCCTCTTTTTGGATACCAGATTCCTAAATTTTGAGTTCCTACAAGATATCTGAGTATCCGTTTCACGGCTTCTTCATGCGACTCCTTTGGAGCTGACTGATATCTCGCACACATTCCAACACTGAACTGAATATCTGGTCTACTTGCAGTAAGGTATAGTAAGGAACCGATCATCCCTCTATATCTTGTTAGATTTATGTCTTTCCCGTCTTCGTCTATATCAAGCGAACAGGTTGAGCTCATTGGAGTCTTTACACTTTTAGCATTCTCCATTCCGAATTTCTTCAGCAACTCCTTTACATATTTCGTCTGGGAGATAAATATACCGTTCTTCTTTTGTTTGATTTGTAATCCCAGAAAGAAGTTTAATTCTCCCATCATGGACATCTCGAATTCTCCCTGCATAAGCTTAGCAAATTCTTGACAGAGATCTTCGTTAGTAGCACCGAAAATAATATCATCTACATATATTTGAACAATCAAAAGATCTTTCCTATTTCTTTTAATGAAAAGTGTGGCATCCACTTTACCTCTTTCGAATCCTTTTTCTATAAGGAAGTGGCTAAGTCGTTCATACCAGGCTCTGGGCGCTTGTTTCAAACCATACAAAGCCTTTTTAAGTTTGTAAACATGATTTGGAAAATTTGAATTTTCAAAACCGGGAGGTTGTTCGATAAACACCTCTTCGGATATATAACCGTTCAGAAATGCACTTTTAACATCCATTTGAAATAGTTTGAAATCTTTGATGCAAGCAAAAGCCAAAAGAACTCGTATGGCTTCCAATCTAGCTACAGGAGCATACGTTTCTTCATAATCGATTCCCTCTTCTTGATTATAGCCTTTTGCTACTAATCTGGCTTTGTTTCTGACAATCTGAGCTGATTCATCGAGCTTGTTTTTGAATACCCATTTGGTGCCAATGACTGGATGGTCTTCTGGTCTGGGTACCAATTCCCAAACTTGATTTCTCTCAAATTGATTAAGTTCTTCCTGCATCGCAACTATCCAGAATTCATCTGATAGTGCTTCGTCAATATTAGAGGGCTCAATGTGAGATATGAAAGCAGAGAAAAGAACTTCATTGACAATTTGTCTCCGGGTTTTGACCCCTTCATTGACTTTACCGATGACTTGATCCAGAGGATGATCTCGGTTGTGTCTCCATGCCTTTGGCTGCTCTAGATTTTCTTGTAAAGAGGGATCGTTTAAAACATCCCTGTTTTCTGAAACGGTTTCTGAAAATAATTTGTTCGAGTTTTTGTTCAAATCTAGTTTTTGAAAATTTTGAACGATTTCAGCATCATCATCTACAGGTTTCGAAATTGTTTCAGTTTCAGCAAACACCACATGAATTGATTCTTCTATTGTAAAGGTTCGTTTATTGAAAATTCTATATGCTTTACTACGATTAGAGTAGCCAAGAAACAAACCCTCATCAGCTTTAGGATCGAATTTACCCAGGTTTTCTTTGTTGTTGTTGTGGATATAGCATCTGCTTCCAAAGATCCTTAGGTGTGACAAATTGGGTTTTCTTCCCCTGTACAATTCATATGGAGTCTTCCCGAGCAGTGTTCTGATGTAGGCTCTATTTGAAATATAGCAGGCTGTGCTCATTGCTTCTGCCCAGAAAACTTGTGAGACCCCTTTCTCATTTAGCATTGCTCTAGCCATCTCCGTGAGTACTCTATTTTTTCGTTCAACTACTCCGTTTGTTGAGGAGTCCTTGGTGCAGAAAAGTTGTGGTCAATTCCATGTTCCTCACAATATTCTGCAAATTCGTTGTTTTCAAATTCTCCTCCGTGATCTGACCTGATAGACACAATAGATATACCTTTCTCATTTTGGACCTTTTTGGCAAAAACAATGAAAGCATTAAAAGTTTCATCTTTAGAGGAAAGAAACAAAGTCCAGGTAAACCTTGAATAGTCATCAACTATTACAAGAGTATAAAGATTTCCCCCGAAGCTTTTTACTCTAGATGGACCGACCAAGTCCATGTGAATCATTTGGAGAGGTCTTTCAGTTGAAACTATCTTCTTTGATTTAAATGAAGATTTTGTTTGTTTACCTTTTTGACAAGCATCACAAACATCATCGCGTTCATACTGGATTTTTGGTAAACCAACAACTAGATCCCTTTTTATTAATTTTGAAAGTTGATTCATGTTGACATGTGCAAGTCGTTTGTGCCAAATCCAACTTTCCTCCTTTTTACTAATAAAACAGTTTTCAGAAGTTTTAGAATCAAGTTGAAGTGTATAACAGTTACCGTCCCTCGGAGCTCTCAGCTTCGTATTCAATTCTTCTTTCTTCAAAGGTAGATCATCTTTGCTTATGATTAAGCACTCTTCAGAATCAAAGATCACCCAGTTGTTTTTGTCCGCACTCTGACTGACGCTTAAGAGATTATGACATAGACCTTCCACGTAGTACACGTCTTCGACCTTCATGCCTATACTACTTCCGATTTCTCCGATTCCAGCAATTTTTCCCGATTGGTTTCCTCCGAAGCTTACTTTTCCTCCGTCTTTTGGTTTGAGTGATGTAAACTTCTCAGTGTCACCCGTCATGTGTCTGGAACATCCGCTGTCTATATACCATTTATTTGTTCTGGATGCCTTGAGACATACCTGCAAAAATTACAATCATGTTTTAGGTACCCATACCTTCTTGGGTCCTTTTTGGTTAGTATGAGTTATTTTTGGTGCATAAGTACCTTTGGGCACCCATTTTAATGTTCCGTAATCTCCTTTCTTCTTATAGTAACAAGAAGAAGTTGAATGGCCTTTACGGTTGCAATGAGAACAAAGTGCAAAAGGATTTGAGGAATGCACAGAATTCTAAAATATGTAAGATATGATCTACCACTATTCTTTTTCTTTCCTTTCGATTTATCTTGGGTTGGATCGTATCCTATACCAGTCTTGTCCATAGAGCATCGTTGAGCTCCTAGAATCACCTTAAGCATTTCGCTACCTTTGGTGAATTTTTCTAAGGTTCTGGTAAGATCTTCAACCTTTCTTTCATTCTTTTCACAACTTTTGCAAGTCAAAGTCGAGTCTGAATTGACTTCAACCTTTGATTGTTGATCTTCTAAAAACTTTATCCTTTTCTTAGAGCTAACTAACTCTTTTGCAATTCTTACTAATTCTAAATGTAAAGCATTGTATTCGGACTGCAATTCATCATAAGATGGTTCAGAAATTATTACCTCGTCTGTTTCTGATTCCTCGTTTTCTTGGGCCACTAGACAGATATTAGCTGTCTCTTCATCATCACTTCCTTCTTCTTCATCGGAGGAGCTGTCTCCCCAGATTGATGTGACGAAAGCTTTCTTCTTTCTGAATCTTTCTTTCTTCTTTTCTTTGTCCTTTGCTCTGGAGAGTTGGGGACATTCCGCCTTGATATGTCCTGGCTTCTTACATTCGAAGCAAATGATTGGATCCTTTGATTCGTTCGGATATGAGGAAATTCTGCGTTTCGGCTGAAACTTCTTTCCGGTTCTGTTTTTGTAGAATTTCTTGAACCTCTTGACTATAAGGCCCATTTCATCATCATCAAGATCATCTTCATTTTCATCTTCGCTCTCTTGAGTTTTAAGAGCGATGCCTTTCCGGTTTTTCTCGTTCATCTCCTTTTTGTATTTTTGCTTGCTCTCATATTCAGCAAGGCTCCCGAACAGTGCTGCAACAGAGCCAATGGATTCTCCTTTGGTTTCTTCAATAGCTGTTACTTTCGGTTCCCATTCTTTTGTGAGACCGCTCAGTATTTTCCTCACTTGATCTTCTTGACTATATTTCTTCCCAAGTGCAGTGAGGTGGTTTATGAGATGTGAGAATCTGACTTCCATATCTCGGATACTCTCTCCTTCCTTCATTCTGAATAACTCGAATTCGGTAGTGAGAGTGTTGATTCGACTCTGTTTTACACCGGTGGTTCCTTCATGAGCTATCTCCAGAGCCTCCCACATTTCCTTCGCGGTTTCCAGGCTTGAGACTCTGAAGTATTCCCTCTGACTAAGCGCACACGTGAGTATGTTGATAGCTTTGTCATTTAGAGTCACCAGCTTCTTATCTTCCTCGTTGAACTCCGTAGACCTCTTGGGTACTTGCTGGCCATCTATTGTGTTCATCGGGACATAGTTGCCGTGTTCTATTACATCCCACAACCCATACTCTGTAGCCTTAATGAAGATTTTCATCCTCATTTTCCAGAAGGTATAATTTTCTCCACTAAAGCCTGGCGGCTTAGATGTTGAGCATCCTTCAGGTAGCACGCTATCTCCAAATCCTGCCATTTGATCTCTCTTCGGACTGTTAAATCCTTAGTGAAGAGACCTGCTCTGATACCAAATGTTAGAAACAATCTCACCCAAGAGGGGGGTGAATTGGGTGAGTTACAAAAATTTAAAATTAAAAGCGTGCAAGTATTGAATGAAACAGAGAGTCAGAGTAAGGAAAATTTTAACCGCAGAGAGGAGACACAAGATTTATACTGGTTCGGTCTAAACCACGTGACCTACTTCCAGTCCCCAGAACACCTCTGAGTATTTCACTATTTTCCAAGATCGACAGGGCTCTTGGTGCCTCGGTACAGTAATTGAATCGCTCAATCACTCCCCCTTACTCCCGTAAGGATACAACCCCTCTCAAGAGTCCACACTCTTGAGTGTCTCTCAAGTTTTTAATAAACGTAGTGAATGGCTCTCTTACAGAGTGAATTCAATGATAAACACTGATGCTCAGTAGTAATGTGAAAAACAGAGTATTGAATGCGTAACTGAATAATCGCAGGTGGTAGTTCAGGTATTCAATCTCTTCATTAATGCCTCTTCGCGCCTTTTATAGTTGATATCGTTAAATAGCCGTTAGACGGAAGGGCTTCTAGCCGTTGTGACTTCGTTTGCGTGTTTCACTGGTTTTAACGGCTCCGCCATTAATGCGTCTGAGTTTCTGACACTGTAGGTCGCAGTCTACGTAATCCCGTTGAAGAGCCGTTGCACTCGTTTTCATTAATCTGCATATTTCAAACTTAGAACAAATGAGAGTTTTGTGGTGAGTGCTTTAATCTTGAATACAGAAAGAAAGCTAATCTATCATTCAAGGATTTGTGACGAAATCATTTATCAGTAAGAAGAACAAAATGTCATTCTGGTTTAGTTTGATCGAAAAAGTGATCGATTACTTGATGATAGATCAAGTTATCGATAACCAGAATGAAGACTTTTCGAAGTAGATCACTAAAATTATCGATCAAGTGTTGGATCATTGACTTTAAGAATTATCATAGAAAGAGGAAATCATTGCATGATCGAACAAGTGATCGAACATATAATTGATCGAACAGATTATCGATAATTTAAATGTTATTGAAATGAAGCTTCAGTCATTGATGATCGAACATCTTATCGATAAATGTATGATGGATAATATTATCGATAAAACATGGTTATGTAAATAATCAAAGAAAGACACAGGCTATTTGAAATGATCGAACAGTTGATCGATCATTAACTATTCGAACAAGTGATCGATAATAGTGAAGAAAGAAGTTTAATCCTGTAAGGTAAAGGAAATGATTATCGATCACGTTTTGTGAAAACATGAATTCCGGGGAATTGAATGATCGATCATATTATCGAAAAACCAGTGATCGATAACTTGATCGAAAATTGGTTCACCATAACTTAATGCGAATATGTCAATTCTCAGACTCTTTATCGATCACGTTATGTGAAAACTTCTTTAAGCAAACAAGTTAAAGTTATCGATAATGTTATCGATAATTTAGCTGTAGCAAAACTGAGTAAGAGTAGATAAGGACATTGATTTTTCGATCATGTGATCGATAATTTTGTGATCAATAAAATTATCGATCTATCAGTGAATTTGATCACCTGCATTCAGAGAGTTAGAGCATAAAGTTCGAGTACGTAATCGATAAACAAATGATCGAAAATATGATCGATAAACTTGTAACAGAACTAATGTGCAGAACAAGTAGAGAGTGTTACCTTTTATCGAAGTCGTTATTGATGACTGATTTATCGATAACTTGATCGATAAATACACTTCAGATTTGGGTCTCTTATCAGTAACTCGATTGTTTACCTGATATTATCGATCAGTTTATCGATAATTTCCCATACTCTTATGTGATTTTTACGCTAGCGATTATCGATCACTTTATCGATAAATTATTCATCGAATAGTTCTTCGATCAAAAAGACTACTATAGACCCGATTTACACTTGATCATTTATCTGAAACCTTAGCGATAACTGATTACTCGATTAGTTGATCGATCAAAATACTTAACCCTGATATTCTGACTTGTTATCATCAAAACTATAATCCTAACAATCCTCCTATCCATGACCGTTACTTTCTCGATCCCTGAGTAGTCTGAGTATAGAAACGGAACTACCTTTCCATTATAGTATGGCCATACATTTCTCAGACTCACTCATCGAGGGGCCCAGTAATGTCTCTCTACGAATGTGAGGGACAAATTCCATCTTGACCATTCACATTCCTACGCATGAAAAACCACTAAGCCTGAACATAGTCTTTATGATCACTCGGTCAAAAGTGACTTTTGACTAGGTCAAAGCTAAGCGTTTCTCATGTATGAATCCATGACGATCTCAGGTCAAAGGGCACAGTGACATGGTTTGTATATGAGAGAAGCTTATGACTTAACCCATGCAGCTCTCTCATAGCGGGTCAGTCCAACACCTTGTACTCTTACATGTGCCTATGACTTTAATTTATATCTCTATATATCTTTAAAGTCATACTGGTCTTATTTCATCCTTTCTCCCACATAGATGATCGACCAGGGACATTTAGGATAAACCATGAGTTATCCAAGGATAGTTATCACAGTAAACATGCAAATAATATGATAACGTAATTAATAAATTCATAAATTAACAATGTTCAAAACATAATGATTGGCCCCTAGGGCACAATTTCCAACAGTTTTGAAGATCTAAATTTTCCTAATCATGTTTACAAATTGAAAAAGGCCTTATATGGTTTAAAACAAGCTCATAAAGCTTGGTACGAAGGGCTTAGCAATTTCTTGATAGAAAAAGGTTTTGAAAGAGGCAAAGTGGACGCCACACTTTTCATCAAAAGAAGTAGAAAGGAACCATTAATTGTTCAAATTTATGTGGATGATATTATACTCAAAGCTACTAATGAGGATCTCTGCCAAGAGTTTGCTAAGTTAATACAGGGAGAATTCGAGTAGATGTCAATGATGGAAGAATTGAACTTCTTCCTTGTATTACAAATCAAGCAGAAGAGAAATAGCATATTCATATCCCAGATGAAGTATCTCAAGGAGCTACTAAAGAAATATGGATTAGAAAATGTTAAAAGTATGAAAACTCCTATGAACTCAACTATCTCACTAGAAGCAGACGAAAAGGGTAGAGACGTGAATCTGACCAAGTATAGAGGAATGATTGGATCACTATTCTATCTCATGGTAAGTAGACCAGATATCCAATTCAGTATGGGAATGTGTGTAAGATATCAATCAGCTCCCAAGGAATCACATAAAGAAGCCGTCAAGAGAATCCTCAGATATCTTGTCAGAACACAAAATTTGAGAATCTGGTACTCAAAAAAAGGAGCAGAATATCTAATGGGATACTTAGATGCTGATCATGGAGGCTATAAGGCAGAGAGGAAAAGTACTAGTGGATAAAGTCAGTTTCAAGGAGGATACCTCGTCTTATGATCGAGCAAAAAGCAGAATATTGTGGCAATATCCTCTACAGGATCAGAATACATTACCACTACCAGCTGTTGTGTATAGAATCTATGGTTAAAACAGCAACTACAAGATTTGGGAATCAACTTGAAGGAAATACCAATCCTGTGTGACAACACAAGCACAATAAGCTTATCCAAGAATTCTATCCATCATGCCTGAACCAAGCATATTGATGTTCGACATCATTTCATTCGAGACCATGTTCAAAAGAAAGATGTGAAAGTAGAATTCATTCCCACTGAATATCAGATAGCAGACATGTTCATAAAGCCTCTCAATCAACAGAAATTCAATTACTTCCAAAGAGAATTGGGAATGGTAAATCCCAATGAGTTAAATTTGTTTGCAACAAGTTCTATTTGGTTAGGAAAAAACAGAGGTGAACAAAGATGGTATGATCGATTAACACATCGATAATTATATATTTAATAGACATGAATTATTGATCAATTGATCGATAAATAAGGCATATGGAGCTGATCAGAGATGATAGAAAGAAAATTATTGATAAGCTGAACAATCACTCAATTATCAATCAACACATCAATCAACAATAATGAGAAATCTCAGTCAAATCTGTCAAATGGGTAAGAATTATCGATAAACTTATCAATAAAGTGTTAATCGATCAAATGATCAATAAAATAGAACAGGTATGCACTTTTACTTAACATTTATTGATAATGTGATCGATGATTCATTGTTCGATAACTTAATCGATAATTGTCTTCAGTGTTCTTATGTGTTCTTCTTATTTATCAAACACGTGATCAATCATGCATTAATTGATAACTTGATCGATAAATTATGTGTCTATAACATTCAAAATTTGAAAAACCCCTAGCAGGTACAGAACCCTAGCTTGATAAAATCATCACCACTGTTTCCCACAATGTTTAAATTCTCACTATTCTATCAAACTCCTTACTATTCCTTACTTGAAATCACACTCTAAGCTCTTTTAATCCTTCCTAATCTTACTAAAATCTCAAACCACTAAACTTTCTTCCAAAATCTCCCTTAAGACCAAGAAATGGTGAGAGTTAAGCAGCCGAATGTTAGCCAAGAAGAAAACACCGAGAAACAAACCCAATCCAGAGAAACTACTCCCTCAACTACAAAGAAGAGATACAGACCCAAAGTAAGGAAAGAACCCTCAAAGAAAAAGGGTGTATTAAAGATAAGAGAAAGCCAGACCGAAGGCTCTAAGCAACCCATCTCTTAGAGGAAATCTCCATGGTCAAAGTCTAAATCAAAGTTGCTAATGGTCACCAAGAAATCAGAAACGGAATCTGATAATGAAGCTTCAGTTCAGAGAGTTGTGAGGCTGCACTAAGAATTCCTGTCCCCAAGCAACCAAGACAAAGGAAACAGAAAGAAAGTGTGGGTGCGTCATGCCAAGTTCCCACCCAAGGTACTCTATCTAAATCATCTAAGTTTTTGGTTGGGAATCTAAATAAGGATGTAAACATGGTTAAGTTTAAGGCAGATTTTACAAATCAAAAATTTTGTCCTGTGGTTTTTGTTGATATAAATGGTTTGAAAAAGAATGAGAAAATCAATTTGGACTTGAGTAATCTGCTTGAACACTACTCCAATTGGTTGGGCATTGGAGGAGAATACTGCCCATAAGTAGTTAAAAGATTCTATTGCAATATGGAATCTGTGGAGCAATATGATGAACAAGATAATTTGGTAAATGATTATCCAAAAGTTAAACTAAGAGACAGAACCTTTAATCTTACTAGTGCCAAGCTGAATGAACTTTTAGGGACTCAAGAATATGTGAGGGGAGGTGATATGAAGGAGGTGAAAGCCTATAAGGTTCTGATGCAGAATGACAACTATCCTGGTGAACTGAACTTCTCCCCAAAGCAAATGTGCGATTATTACAGAATAATCCACTTTATCTACTCAAGGAGTATGGTCAATAAATCTGGCAGTTTCTCATATCTGAACCAAGATAATTACCTTCTGTTGGCCAGAATAATTGGTGGAGAAAAGATTAACATAAGGGATTTGATTTTTAATGAAATAAAGGACTTTGTTCTCAACAAGTCCAAGTCTACACCAATCCCATATCCTTAACTGGCCACCTATCTCCTTCAAGTGCATAATAGTACACCATTCAAGCCTGGAGAAGTCAAAATGAAGGTTCCTACATTTAGAATTAATCAGCTCAATAAAATAAGAATTCCAGTGCCCTTTTGGTCTTCACAAAAAATGGCAAGAAAAGAAAGAGGAAAACAGCCAGTGACCAGTGCTTCGAAAGGCCAAGATGAGGCTGAGTCTTCTGCAGAACCCTCTCAAACCTTTGGTCCCTCATTTTATGGTAACATCATCCAGAATATATTCCAAACTGAGCTACTAGAGTTTGAGAAAAAGGTATATGCCACGACCATAGACTATAGGGCAATTTTAGAGAAGAAATTTGATGGACTTTCTAAGATATTAGATCTTCATCGTCAAGCCATAGTAGTCTTGGAAAAAGAGGTCTCATAGAGGTTTGATCATGTTGACAAGGAGATTAGAGAGTTGAAAAGCTTAGTTGCCTTACTCTGCACAAACATCATGTACCCTTAGTAACCCTGTCTCAAATATCTCTCCTCTTGGGCCTCATTAATAAAATTGAATCTCATCTTTGGGCAAGGAACAAGTTTCTTGGGTAGAAGAATTAAAGTTTTGTTTTTATAGTCAAGGAGTAGACTATTGGATGACAACCAATTCAGGGCAATTATCACATCAATGTCATGAAACAGAATACCTATCAGGTCAAGAACAGTATAGCAATATGCATACATGACAATGCAATTCAAACACACACTAGAGGTTACTATTATAGGGCTAGTGGGAGTAAAAACACATAAATCATACAGCAATGTATCAACAGTAAGGCCTAATCCCCCAGTACAATTACATGATATCAACCAACAACTTGTTCCTGAATCAAACATTGCATATACTACGTAATCATTTATACTGATCATACCTTGGATCATTTCGAGCGACCTACAAGCCTTCTCATGAGTCAGGGTAAACACTCTACCTTGAGTCTATGGCCTAGAAATGTTGACACTTTATGGACACTCTCTCATAAAATGTGTAGGCTTTCCATAATGATAGCACAGGTTCTGACTTCTTATGCACATTTGATCTCTGTGATTTCTTCCACATGTTTCACAAACCTTGGCATGTCTAAAGGTGTTTGGTCCTCCTGATGCATCCCTTTTTTGGGTTTCTTATTAAAATTAAACTTTCTTTTCTTTCTATTATTGTAGGAAGCTCTCTCAGTCATCATCCTCACTGAAGGTCTATCGGTCCTCAGGGTTACTTTGGTATGGCTATAGTGATTTTGACTACTCTCGGTGATTTGGTAGGCTTCCACTGCTTTATTAAAATTTTCAATCTATCTTGGGGCTACCTTTGCTCTCAACTTCGGTTTTAGGCCCCTAATCATCTTTTCAGTAAATCACTACTCATCATTCATGCGATATAGGTAGGTGGAGTATCAAGATAACTTAATGTCTCACCAAGTACTCATCAAAGGATTGATTTTTAGCTTACCTTGTGGTAAGGAATGCAACTATTTTCTTGTCCCTTAAGATATACGAAAAATACTTCAAGTAAAATTGTTCTTTGAAGGATTCCCAAGTAATTGGCGTCTCATTAGCTTGAAGCACCAATTCAGTGTTTTTCCACCACCTATCAACTTCTCCTTCCAATTTATAAATAGCAATCTAGGCTTTCCTCTCTATTGAATATTCCAAAACTTTACAAATTTTCTCCAGCCAAGTTATACAATCCTCGGCCACTTATACATCAAGGGTTCCTTCAAAAGCAGGTAGATTATTCTTACAGAAACATGTAATCCACCATTGTAGACTTTCATGTTCTACCACAAGTTATGCCTACTCACCTGTAGGTTCTTGAGGTTGGACTGGGTAGACTACCTCAGTTGCTCGTGGTGTGGGTTATTGTAATTTAGCTATAGCTGCTGCTACTATTATTGCTATTGCAGTATCTCTAATCTCCTGCTCCTGTCGAGCTTGTGCAACTCGTGTCTCTTTTATAGTTTCTTGTTATTCATCCAGCCTATTCAATGTTACTTGAATAGGGTCTATAGAGAGTCTATCCTGAGCTTTCTCTATTTGTGCAGTTCGTCTAGTTCTCATCATTATTGATTATATCCTTAAGTACAAAATGAACATGATCATTATTTTCATATAAACCTTTATATTTCATTCATACTTGCATCTATTTATAGCAGCTTTGTTAAAAGGTCAGTTACAACTATAGCAGTAATAGCCAGTCACAGATTTAACACTACACTGTAAGTAACTAACTAACTAGCAGAAAGGAAATAAAAAAGTGGATATAACAAGTATCTCCAACATATCCACCAACTGGTTAAAAGCACACATATCAATGTTGTTGCATACCCCTTGGATTTGTTCTTGCCATATCACTACTTGTGGGAGTATAGTAAATAGAGCTAATCCCCACCTCGTCTCATTAAGGGTTTGGTCCACCTTGGTGAGTACCCAATGTAATGTCCTAATCTGATATAGGAACTCCAAGTAGATTATGGCATACTGGTTCTCATTCCTTTTAATGTGTTGGTCCCAGAATCTAAGTTCTTCCATTAGCTCTCCCAGTGTATGAAAATCCTTATGGACTTCTAGCGGTCTTTTCTTGAAAGGTAAGTCCTTTGTCCCACTAGGACCTGGTTTATCGGGGTTCGGCCTGGGCACAAGATATGTACTAGGTCCTACCTCATCATTAGCCAATTTGGGGATCGACATACTTTGCTCAATATCATTCTGAACCGTGTTGGAAGCTACCTCTGGCTGGTCGTGCCTTGGTAGCCCAAACATATACTCTAATCTTGAATAGTAGTTCTAAGGGGGAACGGGGTCTGCTTTTGGCGTAAACCACCAATCTGGATATGGTTCTCTAGCCATTACTTGATTCACAGTTTCCCCTGACTCATCATTCTCACAGTAAGCCATAATCTCTTACCCTACAATTTACTTGTACCATAATAAATTCATTCACAAACAGTTAAAACATATAACCAGAGCACACAATAATCATGCCAGAACCTTTGCTTTGATACTAAAAATATAATACCTTAATTTATTATCCAATTTTATGCTAAGTAGGAGCAATTAGAACCATTTAATAAGTCATTAAGTTGGAAAAATTTTAAATTTTAAACTACTCATTATAACCCTAATTTCAACCAAACACTAAAAAATCATAACTAATAGCAAAATTGAAATGACATGGTTATAAGTCCTAATTGAAGTTTTCAATTAGATCTTTAAAGAAAAAATAATTCCATAGTGTGATCTCAGCTCATGTATGCTCAATTCCATTGTCAAAAAACACTGTTCTTTGGTAACTTTTTTAATTTTTCAGAATTTATGCCTAACTTTGGAAAGGCATAACTTCCTGTGAAAAATTGCAAATTTTGTGACTTAGCACTTATTTTAAAGATAAAAATATGATCTATTGATCTACCAAATTTCATGACCAAACTCCTTCATTTGCTTAAAATCTTGTGTGGTCAAACTTTGACTCAATTTAGATCAACTTTTAACCTTCTTGTGTTTAACATGCCATAATTCATCTTTAACTAATCGAACGTGATTAAACCATAACTCACAACATATAATAAGTGTGTTCACATAGATTACAAACCTCAGTGGTTAATCAAACATCACTTTATAAATATTACAATATTTATGAATGAAGTTCATTATAATTTCATCAAAATATTCTTCATGATGTAACACCTCCTTGACTTTGCCAATACCACTTGCAACCCCTATTAGTATTGTTTGAACATAGAGAGGAATGAGATTTCATAAAAATCTTAGTAGCAAAGAATTACAATCATAATATTAATCAAGCAAGGTAAGTTGCAAATAAGTTCACAAAACATCTATTACCTTTCATGCCATGTAAGATCATATTAAATCATTCTAAAATCAATACTCTAGTGCATTTTACCAAGGAATACAATGCAACCAATCAAACATATTATCATCAAACAAGTTTAATCACTGCATGACACATTTTCAAGGAATTATACAAAGTAAAAACCAAGCAAGATAACATTAAAATTGTAAATTCTATGCTACCTCTTTTATCCTTGGATTATATAGCTTTCTCTCTTGATTTTTGAGCTTCCTCTTGCTTAACAATATGACCTATCAAACAACAAGAGTAATTATATTCTAAATCGATAATACCATCCATTATACAATCTATTCTAAAACCCTACCCTTTTAACCTTTAATTTAGGGTTTTAGTATCATTATTTTTTCAATAATTCTCATAATTTTTTATATAGAATCCATTTTTGAACTTGGATTCATCAAAATTCAACTCTTTCCCTCCTTTTTCAAGTTGGCCAAATAGGTTCCCTATGGTTCTAAAAATTCCATTTTCGATTTCAATTCTTCCAAACACATGTTCTTTACTTATTCTTACACAAAATCACCTTCTAAATCTATTAGAATCATCAAAAAAACAAAAGATAAAACCCTAGGGCAACATTCTTCCCTTGGCCGAACAACATCCCACACATACACAACTTGATATCTTGCAAACAACAAGGTTTAATCACTATCTAACAATTATTTCCTATCCTTTAATCCATGTAACAACTTAATACCAATCATAAGTCATCAATAGACCATTGGTACAACATTAACCCTTTTAGTTTTCAACCAGTAAACTCCACCAAAACCAAGTTTAAAACCATCAATCCAAAGAGAATCAAATACTAGATAGAACAATCAAGTTTAACACTTGATTTCACCTTGATTTTTCTCTCCTCCTCTTCTCCACTTGGCCGAAAACCTTTAGCTTCTCAAGCCCTCAAGTTGGCTAAAAAAAGTGATTAGTGAGGAGAGAAAATGGTATATATAATATTTGTTTCATACTTGCTACGTGGTAATCATTTCAACCATTGATTTTTACCATTAGACACTTGACCACATCTCTTCTCATTTTCCTCATCAAGGTGCCATTTTCCCCTCTTAGGTGTCCCTCTTATTGAATGAAGATGCCACCTCATGGGACATATAAGCTCCTATATGTAAAAATGTAGATATTTTATTCAAGATTCCAATTTTCCAATCTATCCTTCCACAAATTGTATTAGTCCATCTAGGTCCTTACCCTCTATATATGGTGCCTTTTGAGTCAAAAAAATAAGGCAAAATTTGGCATCACCAAACTTATGGCTATCACACTGTATAATTTCACGTAATCGTTTAAATTTTTCTCAGATCATGTCAAATTCACTATCTTTAAAAATTTATTTCCTTATGCCAATAACTTCCTTTTGATGAGAAAAGGTTCCCTAAATTTTCTCAAATTTTATTTTAGCCTATAACTCCTCCAATTAAATTTTTCCTGAAATTGACCTTTTACTAATATAATTTTTAGCTTTAAATAATTTAAAGCTAACCACTACATCTCTAGATATTGGAAACAATTTTAAAATTCATAATAACCCTTCAAATAATTTTTCTAATTTTTTTATGAATTATTGAGGCCTCTATGTATTTTAAATAATTCAATTTCTCTGATTTTCCTTTAATTAGCCAAAATTTTAATAAAATATAGAAAATTCTAAAATAAATTATTTTCATCTTATAGGCCTCAAACACTATTTTGTGCCCTTTATTCTATTTTTTAATGATTTTTGGAAAATTTTCTAGAATTTCAAGTCTATATTCCCACTCTGTTCGATGTTGACTGGATATTTCAAAAATTACAGCTTGGTTTTGATCTGATTTCAGTGCAAAAGTTGTGTCATCTATCTATTAGCTACCCTACTTAACCCTTAGTCTATTTTATATTCCTCATTTCCTGGTTTAAAATTAACAAGATATGACAGCGACCCCATCTATGATTAGCAATTTTATGGCGCCTTATTTTGGCTCAGTGAGGGGCTTAAAACGATGTTCTTCTACTGAATAACTATTTCTCTCAATCTACTTTTGTCATTGTAGGATTGTTGTGCCTTACCCCCAAACCCTACTAGAACAATTTAGGCAACTTTCTTCCAAAAAGAACATTTCAAATATGAAAAATTCTTGACAAATATTAGAGCATACAACAATATGTTCTACTTCACAACTATGGGAGGAAAGATTGACCATTCCCTCATTGCCAATGAAGGTAGCCCCTACTCCTTTGTTTTGTCCAGCCAAAACTAGCACCTCTTAGGAAGCTTATTATCACCTGAAAGATACCCCTAATGTACTCACAACTATGCATTTAGGACACAAAGAACAAAATAAGGAACTTGATGGTAGCGATTAGGTATGTCCCTTTCATGCTAATTATGTGCTCTATCATTATTTTCTCTCCATAATAAACTCATTTACTCTGAATTACAAGCATTATTCAGAAAAATCTAGTGTTGATGAAGCTATTGCTATAGACATTAAAGATTGCCTCTACCTAACGTCCTTATGTCACACCTTACTTTTAGACCATAATATAACTCAATTAGAGCAATCTGAAACCATTTCTTATGGCCTTAAGTTGGAAAAATTTGAACTTTAAAGTTTCATCAATTCGGGTTATTATTCATAGTAACCCTAGTAAAGGCCAGACTTTGGAAAATAATAACTAATTCTAGAAAAATTGAAATGAGGTGGTTCTAAGCTCTTCTTAAATCTCTTGATATGATCTTTAGAGGAAAAATACTCATTGGCATCCAGAACTCACTAATTAATTCTAGAATTCCTACAAAGTGATACTATTCATATGGTCATTTTTCAATTTTTTAGAATTTATACCCAACTTTAGAAAGACATAACTCTTTGTACAAGACTCCAAATTGGATGAAATACCACTTCTTTTAAAGCTAAAAATATGATCTATAAGCCTACCAAGGTTTAGCAAAATTCTCATTCATTTGCATAGAAATTCGTGTGGTCAAACTTTACCCTTAAAAAGCCAATTTTTATCCCCTCTTTATGCCATTTTTGGTTATTCTTCCCTTTTCATTTCATATGACCATTCCAATCATATAATCCATGACAAAGCATGATTCCTTGATCTCTTTTCCTTTGTTCTTGCTTGATCCAACCCTTGGTTGGTGAATATTGAATATAAAAGAACGAGATTTCAAAGAAGTCCCAGTAGAGCACTAAATCATAATTATCATGCAATTCATGCTATGTAAGAATGTGACATGTGATCATAAAATTAAATCATTATACAACATTTCATGTGCATATCATTTTCCATGGAAATAGAGCAATCAATCAAGCTATTATACCATTCCTCATAACATATTGCTAAGGCATATTCAAAATAGAATTCCATACATAATCACATAATTTGCTCAATCACATCAATGCAACATAAACAAATAACACATACACATTTAAACAAGCAAGAAAGCATTCAAATTATGAGTTCAATGCTACTCTTAATCAAGTATGTAATTCGACCTCTTAGAAAAGTTTGTGCTCCTCTTGGATTTCTTGCACAATACCTATCAATCCAAGCATAAATGTCATCCTAATTTTTATGCCTAAGAGCCCTGGGAGTAACTCAAAATAGGTAGGCTACCAAGCCCCCCGGAGCAAAAATCACACAAATGAGAAAGAAAGTCAAGGCAGTTTTAGAGACTAAACTGCAAAATAAGAAAGTTACTAAGGGGGAAAATGTGTAAGTAACGTTAAGGTTCCAGGAGAGTCTCAAAGGCCTTGATCTTATGTCGTTTAAAACCAAATTTAATACTCTAAGAATGCAGTAAAGTGGCTTCCAATCAGAGGTTGATCTCAAGGAACTCAAGAGTCCAATAGTGTTATTAAGTGATTAAGTCACAATTTAGGGAAGAAATTAGGTGAATGCATTGGCAACTGAGATGAAATCATTTCTAAGACTATAATTAAATGCTACTAAAATCAGAATTCAGAAAAGAGAATGTTTTGAGATTGGAAATCAATGAGATGAACGATTCCTATGAGGTATAACTTTGCCTTCACTACCTTTCTTGCATCAATCATAATTTAAGAGCTTTAATTGAATTAATTTCTGATGAGGTGAGATTGATTAAATGGAGATTCAACCACTTCCAAAAGAAATATTAACCAATACTTCTCTAGAATTCAATCACAATGTATAAATCCATAACTAGACCTAACTAAAGAATCATACATCATTACTCTAAATTAAGAAGATAACTTTTGAATACAATTAACCAAATCTCAACTCATAGAAATAGATAGAGAGGAGTTTGAATCTAGAAACAAAGATTGACAACACAATCAAAATGTCACCAAAATTAAACACTTACAAACTTTAAACTCTTCCCCGTTTAACCATGGCTCAGGCTCCATTATAACTCCTAGAAATCCTTGAAGCTTAGCTGGACATGGAGGATGAAAGACTCAAGTTGGAGGATAGGAACTTCATCGCAACAACGGTGATGGTTGGGAAATAGAGGATCTAGACAGAGGATTCCAGAAAGACTGAAAAATACAGAGAGATGAAGATGAAGATGAAGATGGAAGCTTAAAAACTGAATCTGAAAACTCAATCCTCCCCTAAATGCTTTTCTCCCTTGTAATTAATGCCTCCTAACTGAAAATCAGTTCAAGATCCACGTGCTAACCAAAATAGAGCTCCAAGATTCGGTTCCATTCCCTCCTAGATTCTGTCGCACACCTTTTGGTTCAAATTGCTTATTTCCGTCATTCGCCGTGGCGCACATCCAAAACTGCGTCATTTAGATTAGTGACTCTAAGCTGCCTGTTGAGCCAAATCTACCGTGGCGCTTCTTTAAATCCGCCGCAATGCTTTTCACAGAGAGTCTTGCCACTTTTGCATACTAAGTCATTGAGTGTTTGTTTCTTTGATTTCTGGACCTGAATTCTCATGAAATTACAAAACACTCCTTCTAAGCAATTAGTGGTATTTTGTCACCATTAAATCCAAAATTAAACATATAATACCATGAAAATCATGCTAGAATCAATAAAATATAGAGAGATATCGAATTCCCCCACACTAACACTTTGCACTTCAGGCAAAGAATCACCAATTCACTTCCCAGAACACATGCCAATCCAAGTGCAATCAGAATCAAAATCCA
Organism: Neltuma alba; assembly: GCF_004799145.2. Classification (NCBI taxonomy): domain Eukaryota; kingdom Viridiplantae; phylum Streptophyta; class Magnoliopsida; order Fabales; family Fabaceae; genus Neltuma; species Neltuma alba. The sequence goes on from NW_021636186.1 coordinate 21,675, forward strand.
TACACTAGTTGTATTATTCGTTGAGCAAGCCAACCCATAAAACTTTCAATTAATGACAAGAAAATTAATGCTAAACATAGCTCAATCATTACAAGTGAAATGAGAGACTCTCATATTAAAGTGTTTCTCTCTACTTACCAGGGGTTAAATTTTCTCTCCTCTCTACTAGTTTATGTCCTACCATAGGCTTGTCAAAATTCTCAACATCTCTACCACTATACCATATGAGTTCAATGCATCAGGAGGTCTTTCTTAAGGTTGTAATGTTGGAAAAGGCTAAGATGGAATGAATGAACTAACAAGTGAAATGCATGAATAGTGAAATGTCAACTCAAAGTAAGCTAAAATATAATCTTGAAAAGACACCAATAAGTAGATTTAAACTTTAGAACAAAAATCCTTGCCCTTCAAACCACCATGGAATGCCTGATTTCAATTTTTTTTTTATCACGACTTATTTTCTTCTTCTTCTCTCTCTTTTTTTCTTTTTTTTTCTTTTTTTATATATTTTCTTCTTATTGCCTTTTTCCACTTTTTTTTAATTAACACCCAAACCCAAGAAGACAAAGATATAGACATTCATGATGCACTTTTCAAAGTGAAAAACTAAATATAACTCACGCAAAACACTTGCTACAAAACAATGAATGAAATGAAAGTGAAGACTCAAAGAGGTGAACAAAGGTTAAATGTGAAAGGGTTTGTGTTTAGGTTAGAATGGGTTTGGAATAAAATGCCTCTATCATATGCATCTTGCTCATATCAAAATGCAGTCTCAACGTAGAATTAGGACAAGTTCTAGAGGATCGTAGGACTAGAGAGTATGCACAAAAATTTAGAACATATAGGCTCAAATTTCTTCCATGTGGGTTTTCTCTCATCCACTTACTTTAATTGAATCATATCTAGTCACTAACTTAATTGCCACTAAAATCAATCCCATGTTAAAAGTTTGTAACAGGAATAATATCAACCAGGCATAGATTCTGGTATGATTACAAAATGGATTTCCAACTTGCAAGAAAACATCAAGGGTTATGAATTGATTCTCAAAAAGGTTTTTGAACAAACAAAGTGTTAGGTGAGCAAATTCAATTGTCTCTCCTTAAAAAGATTCTAAACTAGCACAATACAATTACTTAGTGACACTTCATCATCAAAAAGGAGGTGTTCACCATCATTCAGGAACAGGCACTGCAGCACCTTTCAAAATAGGCCGTGGCGGTTTTTACAGAACTGAACTTCCATCAGGCGCTGCGACAGATTACTCAGAGGACTGTGCACTTTTCATAAAACTGAATGTTTCAACAAAAATTATCATTCAAATCCTAACAAATGCAGCTTTAAATCACATGAACCTGCAATGCATTATTAAGAACCAAAAACCTTTGAATTAAATCACGTGTTTAGCTACAAAACATGGCTCAACTACTTCAATCACAACTCAAATATCAATACAATCACTATCTAATTAAGCCATCAGTAATACTTATCTCTCCCACACTTATACAAAGTATTGTCCTCAATACAAAACTAATGAGCTGTGCAAACAGGGAAAAACCAACTAAAAGAAAACAAACAAACAAAGATTTACCTAAGCTAACAGAAAAGGGTTTCCCCTACACTTATTCTCTAAACAAGTTCAAATATGCAAATAAAAGCACATGAGATAAGGTGGAAAAAACAACCTATAGCCTCATGGGTGATGGAAGTACTTATGGTACAACTTGAGTAAGTGACCATTAACTTTTAGACTTTGGCCACTTTTTTCATCTATTAATTCAACCATTCCAGAGGGGTATACTTTGGTGACTAGATAAGGCCCATCCCACTAAGTTTTCAATTTTTCATGTTTAAACTTGAACTTAGCCTTGAATAACAGGATCTTATCAGCCCCATGAAATTGTTTCCTTAAAATTCCCTTGTCATGAATGATTTTACTCTTCTCCTTGTAGGTTCTAAAGCTCTCATATACCTCTATTCGAATTTCTTCTAGCTCTTATAGTTGTAATTTCCTCTCCATTGCAGCAGCTTTAAAATCCAAATTACATGCTTTAATTGCCCAATAGGCCTTGTGCTCTAGTTCAACTGGGAGATGGCAAGCTTTTCCATAAACTACCTTATAGGGTGACATTCTTATGGGTGTCTTGTATGCAGTCTTGTAGGTGTTAGGATTATAGTTTTGATGATAACAAAGTCAGAATATCAAGGTTAAGTATTTTGATCGATCAACTGATCGATCAATCGTTTATCGCTAAGGTTTCAGATAAATGATCAAGTGTAAATCAGGTCTATAGTAGGCTTTTGGATCGAAGAACTATTCGATGAGCAATTAATCGATAAAGTGATCGATAATCGCTAACGTAAAAATCACATAAGAGTATGGTAAATTATCGATAAGCTGATCGATAATATCAGGTAAACAATCGAGTTACTGATAAGAGAACCAAATCTGAAGTGTATTTATCGATCAAGTTATCGATAAATCAGTCATCAATAACGACTTCGATAAAAGGTAACACAATCTACTTGTTCTGCACATTAGTTCTGTTACCAATTTATCGATCATATTTCCGATCATTTGTTTATCGATTACATGTTCGAACTTTATGCTCTAACTCTCTGAATGCAGGTGTTCAAATTCACTGATGGATCGATAACCTTATTGATCATAAAATTATCGATCACATGATCGATAATCAATGTCCTTATCTACTCTTACTCAGTTTTGCTACAACTAAATTATCGATAACATTATCGATAAGTTTAACTTGTTTGCTTAAATAAGTTTTCACATAATGTGATCGATAAAGAGTCTAAGGATTGATATATTCGCATTAAGTTATGGAGAACTATTTTTTGATCAAGTAATCGATCACTGGTTTTTCGATAATATGATCGATCATTCAATTTCCTGTAACTCATGTTTTTCACAAAACGTGATCGATAATCTTTTCCTTTACCTTACAGGATTAAACTTCTTTCTTCTCTTTATCGATCACTCGTTCGAATGTTCATTGATCGATCATCTGTTTGATCATTTCAGATAGCTGTGTCCTTCATTGAATATATACATAACCATGTTTTATCGATAACATTATCCATCATACTTTTATCGATAAGATGTTCGATCATCAATGACTGAAGCTTCATTTCAATAACATTTGAATTATCGATAATCTGTTCGATCAAACATGTGTTCGATCACTTGTTCGATCATGGAACGATTTCCTCTTTCTATGATAATTCTTAGAGTCAATGATCCAACACTTGATCGATAATTTTGGTGATCTAATTCGAAAAGTCTTCATTCTGTTTATCGATAACTTGATCTATCATCAAGTAATCGATCATCTTTTCGATCAAACTAAACCAGAATGACTTTCTATTCTTCTTACTGATAAATGATTTCGTCACAAATCTTTGAATGATAAATTAGCTTTCTTTCTATGTTCAAGATTAAAGCACTCACCACAAAACTCTCATTTGTTCAAAGCTTAAAATATGCAGATTAATGAAAACGAGTGCAACGGCTCTTCAACGGGATTAAGTAGACTGCGACCTACAGTGTCAGAAGCTCAGACGCATTAATGGCGGAGCCGTTGAAACCAGCGAAACACGCAAACGAAGTCACAACGGCTAGAAGCTCTTCCGTCTAACGGCTACTTAACGATATCAACTATAAAAGGCGCGAAGAAGCATTAATGAAGAGAATTGAATACCGGAACTACCACCTGCAATTATTTAGTTACGCATTCAATACTCTGTTTTCACGTTACTACCGAGCATCAGTGTTTATCATTAAATTCACTCTGTAAGAGAGCCAATTACTACTCTTATTAAAACTTGAGTGACACTCAAGAGTGTGGACTCTTGAGAGGGGTTGTATCCTTACGGGAGTAAGGGGGAGTGATTGAGCGATTCAATTACTGTACCGAGGCACCAAGAGCCCTGTCGATCTTGGAAGATAGTGAAATACCCAGAGGTGTTCTGGGGACTGGAAGTAGGTCACGTGGTTTAGACCGAACCAGTATAAATCTTGTGTCTCCTCTCTGCGGTTAAAATTCTCCATACTCTGACTCTCTGTTTTTATTGCTTTTGATTATAAATTTTTGTAACTCACCCAATTCACCCCCCTCTTGGGTGAGATTGTTTCTAACATTTGGTATCAGAGCGGGTCTCTTCACGAAGGATTTAACAGTCCGAAGAGAGATCAAATGGCAGGATTTGGAGATAGCGTGCTACCCGAAGGATGCTCAACATCTAAGCCGCCAGGCTTCAGTGGAGAAAATTATACCTTCTGGAAAATGAGGATGAAAATCTTCATTAAGGCCACAGAGTATGGGTTGTGGGACGTAATAGAACACGGCAACTATGTCCCTATGAAAATAATAGATGGCCAGCAAGTACGCAAGAGTCCCAGGGAGTTCGATGAGGAAGATAAGAAGCTGGTGACTCTAAATGACAAAGCTATCAACATACTCACGTGTGCGCTTAGTCAGAGGGAATACTTCAGAGTCTCAAGTCTGGAAACCGCGAAGGAAATGTGGGAGGCTCTGGAGATAGCTCATGAAGGAACCACCGGTGTAAAACAGAGTCGAATCAACACTCTTACCACCGAATTCGAGTTATTCAGAATGAAGGAAGGAGAGAGTATCCGAGATATGGAAGTCAGATTCTCACATCTCATAAACCACCTCACTGCACTTGGGAAGAAATATAGTCAAGAAGATCAAGTGAGGAAAATACTGAGCGGTCTCACAAAAGAATGGGAACCGAAAGTAACAGCTATTGAAGAAACCAAAGGAGAATCCATTGGTTCTGTCGCAGCACTGTTCGGGAGTCTTGCTGAATATGAGAGCAAGCAAAAATACAAAAAGGAGATGAATGAGAAGAACCGGAAAGGCATCGCTCTTAAAACTCAAGAGAGCGAAGATGATAATGAAGATGATCTTGATGATGATGAAATGGGCCTTATAGTCAGGAGGTTCAAGAAATTCTACAAAAACAGAACCGGAAAGAAGTTTCAGCCAAAACGCAGAATTTCCTCATATCCGAACGAACCAAAGGATCCAATCATTTGCTTCGAATGTAAGAAGCCAGGACATATCAAGGCGGAATGCCCCCAACTCTCCAGAACGAAGGACAAAGAAAAGAAGAAAGAAAGATTCAGAAAGAAGAAAGCCTTCGTCACATCAATCTGGGGAGACAGCTCCTCTGATGAAGAAGAAGGAAGTGATGATGAAGAAACCGCCAACATCTGTCTAGTAGCCCAAGAGAACGAGGAATCAGAAACAGACGAGGTAATAATTTCTGAACCATCTTATGATGAATTACAGTCCGAATACAATGCTTTACATTTAGAATTAGTAAGAATTGCAAAGGAGTTAGTAAGCTCTAAGAAAAGGATAAAGTTTTTAGAAGATCAACAATCAAAAGTTGAAGTCAATACAGATCGACTTTAACTTGCAAAAGTTGTGAGAAAGAACGAAAGAAAGATTGAAGATCTTACCAGAACCTTAGAAAAATTCACTAAAGGTAGCGAAATGCTTAAGGTGATTCTAGGAGCTCAACGGTGCTCTATGGACAAAACTGGTATAGGATACGATCCAACCCAAGATAAATCGAAAGGAAAGAAAAAGAGTAGTGGTAGATCATATCTTACATATTTTAGAAATTCTGTGCACTCCTCAAATCCTTTTGCACTTTGCTCTCACTGCAACCGTAAAGGCCATTCAACTTCTTCTTGTTACTATAAGAAGAAAGGAATTACGGAACATTAAAATGGGTGCCCAAAGGTACTTATGTACCAAAAATAACTCATACTAACCAAAAAGGACCCAAGAAGGTATGGGTACCTAAAACATGATTGTAATCTTACAGGTATGTCTCAAGGCATCCAGAACAAATAAGTGGTATATAGACAGCGGATGCTCCAGACACATGACGGGTGACACTGAGAAGTTTACGTCACTCAAACCAAAAGACGGAGGAAAAGTAAGCTTCGGAGGAAACCAATCGGGAAAAATTGCTGGAATTGGAGAAATCGGAAGTAGCATAGGCATGAAGGTCGAAGATGTGTACTACGTGGAAGGTCTATGTCATAATCTCCTCAGTGTCAGTCAGAGTGCGGACAAAAACAACTGGGTGATCTTTGATTCGAAGAATGCTTAATCATAAGCAAAAGTGACCTACCCTTGAAGAAAGAAGAACTGAATACAAAGCTGAGAGCTCCGAGGGACGGTAACTGTTATACACTTCAAATTGATTCTAAAACTTCTGAAAACTGTTTTATTAGTCAAAAGGAGGAAAGTTGGATTTGGCACAAACGACTTGCACATGTCAATATGAATCAACTTTCAAAATTAATAAAAAGGGATCTAGTTGTTGGTTTACCAAAAATCCAGTATGAACGTAATGATATCTGTGATGCATGTCAAAGAGGTAAACAAACAAAGTCTTCGTTTAAATCAAAGAAGATAGTTTCAACTGAAAGACCACTCCAAATGATTCACATGGACTTGGTCGGTCCATCTAGAGTAAAAAGCTTCGGAGGAAATCTTTATACCCTTGTAATAGTTGATGACTATTCGAGGTTTACCTGGACTTTGTTTCTTTCCTCTAAAGATGAAACTTTTAATGCTTTCATTGTTTTTGCCAAAAAGGTCCAAAATGAGAAAGGTATATCTATTGTGTCAATCAGGTCAGATCACGGAGGAGAATTTGAAAACAACGAATTTGCAGACTATTGTGAGGAACATGGAATTGACCACAACTTTTCTGCACCAAGGACTCCTCAACAGAACGGAGTAGTTGAACGAAAGAATAGAGTACTCACGGAGATGGCTAGAGCAATGCTAAATGAGAAAGGGGTCTCACAAGTATTCTGGGCAGAAGCAATGAGCACAGCTTGCTATATATCTAATAGAGCCTACATCAGAACACTGCTCGGGAAGACTCCATATGAATTGTACAGGGGGAGAAAACCAAATCTATCACACCTAAGGATCTTTGGAAGCAGATGCTATATCCACAACAACAACAAAGAAAACCTGGGTAAATTCGATCCTAAAGCTGATGAGGGTTTGTTTCTTGGCTACTCTAATCGTAGTAAAGCATATAGAATTTTCAATAAACGAACCTTTACATAGAAGAATCAATTCATGTGGTGTTTGCTGAAACTGAAGCAATTTCGAAACCTATAGATGATGATGCTGAAATCGTTCAAAATTTTCAAAAACTGGATTTGAACAAAAACTCGAACAAATTATTTTCAGAAACCGTTTCAGAAAACAGGGATGATTTAAACGATCCTTCTTTACAAGAAAATCTAGAGCAGCCAAAGGCATGGAGACACAACCGAGATCATCCTCTGGAACAAGTCATCGGTAAAGTCAATGAAGGGGTCAAAACCCGGAGACAAATAGTCAATGAAGTTCTTTTTTCTGCATTCATATCTCACATTGAACCCTCTAATATTGACGAAGCACTATCAGATGAATTCTGGATAGTTGCAATGCAGGAAGAGCTTAACCAATTTGAGAGAAATCAAGTTTGGGAATTGGTACCCAGACCAGAAGACCATCCGGTCATTGGCACCAAATGGGTATTCAAAAACAAGCTCGATGAATCGGCTCAGATCATCAGAAACAAAGCCAGATTAGTAGCAAAAGGCTATAATCAAGAAGAGGGAATCGATTATGAAGAAACGTATGCTCCTGTAGCTAGATTGGAAGCCATACGAGTTCTTTTGGCATTTGCTTGCATCAAAGATTTTAAACTATTTCAAATGGATGTTAAAAGTGCATTTCTGAACGGTTACATATCAGAAGAAGTGTTTATCGAACAACCTCCCGGTTTTGAAAATTCAAATTTTCCTAATCATGTTTACAAACTTAAAAAGGCTTTGTACGGATTGAAACAAGCTCCTAGAGCTTGGTATGAACGACTTAGCAACTTCCTGATAGAAAAAGGTTTTGAAAGAGGTAAAGTGGATGCCACACTTTTCATTAAAAGAAGTGGGAAAGATCTTTTGATTGTTCAAATATATGTAGATGATATTATTTTCGGTGCTACTAACGAAGATCTCTGTCAAGAATTTGCTAAGCTTATGCAGGGAGAATTCGAGATGTCCATGATGGGAGAACTAAACTTCTTTCTGGGATTACAAATCAAACAAAAGAAAAACGGTATATTTATATCCCAGACGAAATATGTAAAGGAGTTGCTGAAGAAATTCGGAATGGAGAATGCCAAAAGTGTAAAGACTCCTATGAGCTCAACCTGTTCGCTTGATGTAGACGAAGACGGGAAAGACATAAATCTAACAAGATATAGAGGGATGATCGGTTCCTTACTATACCTCACTGCAAGTAGACCAGATATTCAGTTCAGTGTGGGAATGTGTGCAAGATATCAGTCAGCTCCAAAAGAGTCACATGAAGAAGCCGTCAAGAGGATACTCAGATATCTTGTAGGAACTCAAAATTTAGGAATCTGGTATCCAAAAAGAGGAACCGAATATCTAATGGGATACTCAGACGCCGATCACGGTGGATATAAAACAGACAGAAAAAGCACCAGTGGACAATGTCAATTCTTCGGAGGATGTCTTGTCTCATGGTCAAGTAAAAAGCAAAACACCGTGGCAATCTCCTCAACAGAATCAGAATATGTAGCCACTGCCTGCTGTTGTGCTCAGATCTTATGGCTAAAACAACAAATACAAGATCTAGGAATCAACTTACGTGAGATTCCAATCTTATGTGATAATACGAGCACGATAAGTCTGTCCAAGAATCCAGTCCATCATGCTCGAACCAAACACATCGATGTCCGACATCACTTTATTCGGGACCATGTTCAAAAGAAAGATGTAAAGGTTGAATTCATCCCCACTGAATATCAGATAGCCGACATCTTCACAAAACCACTAGATCAACAGAAGTTCAGCTACTTCAGAAGAGAATTGGGAATGGTAAATCCCAATGAATTGTAAGAAATGTCATACTATCACTCAAGATTAAGTGTTTAAATTTATTGTTTTGATGATAAAATAACTAACTTAAGCATCGGAGTATGTAGAAATTTGTTTTGCAGGAAGCTCTGTTTCGATGAAGAAAAACAGAGGTAAACAGAGTATGAGATTATCGATCAATTGATCGATAATCATGAAGGCAAGTAGGAGATAATTTATCGAACAACTGATCGATAAATTCACTTTGTAAAGAAAGGGAATTGCTCCAACACTACAATTATCGATAACGTGATCGATAAACTCAATATCGATCAGAACATCGATCAAGAGCCTCAAGGATTCGAGACCCATCCGTCAAAATTGGTAAGCATTGATCGATAAGCTGACCGATAAGCTTAATTATCGAACAAATAATCGATAAACTATATCAGGTACGCATTTCTTTTTACTGTTTATCGATAATATGTTCGATAATTGCATGATCGATAACGTAATCGATAAATCTGCTCTATGTTCAAGTGTGTTCTTCATAATTATCGAACACGTGATCGATCAAGTGTTGATCGATAACTTGATCGATAATTTCGAAGACTATAACGGTACTGTTCTGAAATCCCTTCGTCAGTTTTCGAACCCTAACTCGAAAAATACCGGTCCCCTGTTTTCGCAACGGTCAGGAATCACCACTATCTTAAATTTTTCAACCGTTCCTTCGATCGAATCCTTCTCTGCTACATTCCCAACCTTCACCCACCTCAAAATCACCGTTTTTCAACCGATTAATCTGTCAAAAACCGCTCGGCACTTCCGAAATGGCTCGGGTGAAGCAACCGAACATGGAAAGGGGAGAAGCGCAGGAGAGAACAACCTCAATCGAGCGACACCACTGCTTCGGGTACTCGAAAACGTTACAGACCGAAGGTAAGGGAGGAATCAACGAAGAAGAGGGCTACTCTGAAAATCCGGGAAAGTCGGGCCGAAGAACAACCGGCCTCTCTCAGAAAATCTCCCCGGTCCAAATCAAAGCTACCGATTGTGACTGAAGAATCGGAGACCGAGTCGGATGATGGAGTCTCAGTTCAGAAAGCCGTGGAATCAGCCTTAAATATATCAGTCCCCAAGCAACCGAGAAAGAAGAAGAAACAGAGGGCAAGTGAAGGAGTGGCACGGGAAATTCCTTCTGAAGGTATACCCACTGAATTTTCTGTTATTATCTGGCAATCTCGATAATGAAGTTAATATAGCAAAGTATAAGGCCGATTTTGCCAATAGAAAATTCTGTCCTGTGGTATCTGTGGACTTAGAGGGTCTGAGGAAAAATAAACAGATTGAGCTTGATTTAAGTGACCCACTGCAGCATTATTCGAATTGGTTAATCATTGGTGGTGAATACTGTCCCGAAGTGGTTAAAAGATTCTACTGTAATATGGAATCAGTAGAAAAATATGATGATAAAGACAATCTCATAGAAAATTGTCTGAAAGTTACACTGAGAGGCAGAGTTTTTAAACTCACCAGTGCCAAAATAAATGAGCTGCTAGGGACTCAAGATTTTGTGCGAGGTGGTGGTGGTGACATGAATGAAGTAAAGGCTTATAGAATTTTGATGCAGAACAGTGATTATCCCGGTGAGCTGAATTTTCCACCTAAGCAGATGTGTGATTTCTATAGGATCATCCATTACATCTATTCTAGGTGCATGGTAAACAAATCCGGTAGTTTCTCACATCTCACTCAGGATGATTATCTTCTTCTAGCCCGGATTATTAGTGGGGAAAAGATTAATATTGGGGATCTTATTTACTCTGAGATGAAGGACTTTGTTCTTAACAAGTCCAGATCAACCCCAATTCCCTATCCTCAGCTGGCCACCTATTTCCTTCAGGCACATAACATTGCTCCATTTGAGCCTGGGGAAATCAAGACTAAGGTTCCTGTTTTTGGCCTCACTCAGCTCCACAAAATGAGGATCTCTGTTCCCTTTACACCATCAACAGAAAGTATCTCAGAAGGATAAGGGAAAGCAACCTGCTGCTAGTACATCTCGGACCCAGGATGAAGCTGAATCCACTGCTGCTCCATCTCATACCCCTGGTCCATCTTTTATGGAGAGATCCCTCAGGGAAATGTTTCAGGCTGAGCTTCGGGCATTTGAGACCAGAGTCTACTCCACTGCCAGAGACTATGGGGAAGTTTCTGACCGGAAGTTTGATGGCATCTCTAAGATTCTGGATCTTCACCAACAAGCTATGGTGGTTTTGGAAAGAGAAGTCACCGAGAGGTTTAATTCAGTGGACAAGGAACTCCAAGAGCTTAAAGGCTTAGTACCTCTCTCTGCCAGCACTTCACTGCACCTAGCACAAGCTTCAGCTATGAGGATCTCCTCTTCCATCCTCCCTCTCCACCGCACCCTGAGCCTGCACCTCCTTCCTCTCCTTTACCCACTTCTCCTATTTCCACCACTTCTCCTTCTGTTCCATCTACTTCTATTTCAGTCCCTACTACTCTTGCTCTTATCACTGTACCCCAACCTGTTCACTCCTTTCATTTTCCATCTATTTCTCCACTTTTTCCTCTTCCTCCTCTCCCTATTCCCCTGACCATTCCTTCGGTTCCTACCCCTTCTGATGCTGACAAAAAGGGGGAGAAGAAAACTGATGATATTCGTAGCTTATATGGTTTTATGAGTTGCTTTTTGGTTCTATGTCATGACTATGTTATCTCTTTTGTTATCTCCTTTTGTGTATCTGGATAGTGTTTTTATCGATAATATGTCTTGATATTTATCTGCTCTTTTCATGCTTTTTGAGAATATAAAACTGGTTGATGTTCTCTCTGATAGATGATTTATAACTTGTGTTTTGTCATCATCAAAAAGGGGGAGAATGTTAGGATTATAGTTTTGATGATAACAAAGTCAGAATATCAAGGTTAAGTATTTTGATCGATCAACTGATCGATCAATCGTTTATCGCTAAGGTTTCAGATAAATGATCAAGTGTAAATCAGGTCTATAGTAGGCTTTTGGATCGAAGAACTATTCGATGAGCAATTAATCGATAAAGTGATCGATAATCGCTAACGTAAAAATCACATAAGAGTATGGTAAATTATCGATAAGCTGATCGATAATATCAGGTAAACAATCGAGTTACTGATAAGAGAACCAAATCTGAAGTGTATTTATCGATCAAGTTATCGATAAATCAGTCATCAATAACGACTTCGATAAAAGGTAACACAATCTACTGTTCTGCACATTAGTTCTGTTACCAATTTATCGATCATATTTCGATCATTGTTTATCGATTACGTGTTCGAACTTTATGCTCTAACTCTCTGAATGCAGGTGATCAAATTCACTGATGGATCGATAACCTTATTGATCATAAAATTATCGATCACATGATCGATAATCAATGTCCTTATCTACTCTTACTCAGTTTTGCTACAACTAAATTATCGATAACATTATCGATAAGTTTAACTTGTTTGCTTAAATAAGTTTTCACATAACGTGATCGATAAAGAGTCTAAGGATTGATATATTCGCATTAAGTTATGGTGAACTATTTTTCGATCAAGTAATCGATCACTGGTTTTTCGATAATATGATCGATCATTCAATTCCTGGAACTCATGTTTTCACAAAACGTGATCGATAATCATTTCTTTACCTTACAGGATTAAACTTCTTTCTTCACTTTATCGATCACTTGTTCGAATGTTCATTGATCGATCAACTGTTCGATCATTTCAGATAGCTGTGTCTTTCATTGAATATATACATAACCATGTTTTATCGATAACATTATCCATCATACATTTATCGATAAGATGTTCGATCATCAATGACTGAAGCTTCATTTCAATAACATTTGAATTATCGATAATCTGTTCGATCAAACATGTGTTCGATCACTTGTTCGATCATGGAACGATTTCCTCTTTCTATGATAATTCTTAGAGTCAATGATCCAACACTTGATCGATAATTTTGGTGATCTAATTCGAAAAGTCTTCATTCTGTTTATCGATAACTTGATCTATCATCAAGTAATCGATCATCTTTTCGATCAAACTAAACCAGAATGACTTTCTGTTCTTCTTACTGATAAATGATTTCGTCACAAATCTTTGAATGATAAATTAGCTTTCTTTCTATGTTCAAGATTAAAGCACTCACCACAAAACTCTCATTTGTTCAAAGCTTAAAATATGCAGATTAATGAAAACGAGTGCAACGGCTCTTCAACGGGATTACGTAGACTGCGACCTACAGTGTCAGAAGCTCAGACGCATTAATGGCGGAGCCGTTGAAACCAGCGAAACACGCAAACGAAGTCACAACGGCTAGAAGCTCTTCCGTCTAACGGCTACTTAACGATATCAACTATAAAAGGCGCGAAGAAGCATTAATGAAGAGATTGAATACCGGAACTACCACCTGCGATTATTTAGTTACGCATTCAATACTCTGTTTTCACGTTACTACGAGCATCAGTGTTTATCATTAAATTCACTCTGTAAGAGAGCCAATACTACTCTTATTAAAAACTTGAGTGACACTCAAGAGTGTGGACTCTTGAGAGGGGTTGTATCCTTACGGGAGTAAGGGGGAGTGATTGAGCGATTCAATTACTGTACCGAGGCACCAAGAGCCCTGTCGATCTTGGAAGATAGTGAAATACTCAGAGGTGTTCTGGGGACTGGAAGTAGGTCACGTGGTTAGACCGAACCAGTATAAATCTTGTGTCTCCTCTCTGCGGTTAAAATTCTCCATACTCTGACTCTCTGTTTTATTACTTGCTTTTGATTGTAAATTTTTGTAACTCACCCAATTCACCCCCCTCTTGGGTGAGATTGTTTCTAACA
>NW_021636187.1:0-19985 GCF_004799145.2 Neltuma alba
TGTTAGGATTATAGTTTTGATGATAACAAAGTCAGAATATCAAGGTTAAGTATTTTGATCGATCAACTGATCGATCAATCGTTTATCGCTAAGGTTTCAGATAAATGATCAAGTGTAAATCAGGTCTATAGTAGGCTTTTGGATCGAAGAACTATTCGATGAGAATTAATCGATAAAGTGATCGATAATCGCTAACGTAAAAATCACATAAGAGTATGGTAAATTATCGATAAGCTGATCGATAATATCAGGTAAACAATCGAGTTACTGATAAGAGAACCAAATCTGAAGTGTATTTATCGATCAAGTTATCGATAAATCAGTCATCAATAACGACTTCGATAAAAGGTAACACAATCTACTTGTTCTGCACATTAGTTCTGTTACCAATTTATCGATCATATTTCCGATCATTTGTTTATCGATTACGTGTTCGAACTTTATGCTCTAACTCTCTGAATGCAGGTGATCAAATTCACTGATGGATCGATAACCTTATTGATCATAAAATTATCGATCACATGATCGATAATCAATGTCCTTATCTACTCTTACTCAGTTTTGCTACAACTAAATTATCGATAACATTATCGATAAGTTTAACTTGTTTGCTTAAATAAGTTTTCACATAACGTGATCGATAAAGAGTCTAAGGATTGATATATTCGCATTAAGTTATGGTGAACTATTTTTCGATCAAGTAATCGATCACTGGTTTTTCGATAATATGATCGATCATTCAAATCCCCGGAATTCATGTTTTCACAAAACGTGATCGATAATCATTTCCTTTACCTTACAGGAATAAACTTCTTTCTTCACTTTATCGATCACTTGTTCGAATGTCATTGATCGATCAACTGTTCGATCATTTCAGATAGCCTGTGTCTTTCATTGAATATATACATAACCATGTTTTATCGATAACATTATCCATCATACATTTATCGATAAGATGTTCGATCATCAATGACTGAAGCTTCATTTCAATAACATTTGAATTATCGATAATCTGTTCGATCAAACATGTGTTCGATCACTTGTTCGATCATGGAACGATTTCCTCTTTCTATGATAATTCTTAGAGTCAATGATCCAACACTTGATCGATAATTTTGGTGATCTAATTCGAAAAGTCTTCATTCTGTTTATCGATAACTTGATCTATCATCAAGTAATCGATCATCTTTCGATCAAACTAAACCAGAATGACTTTCTGTTCTTCTTACTGATAAATGATTTCGTCACAAATCTTTGAATGATAAATTAGCTTTCTTTCTATGTTCAAGATTAAAGCACTCACCACAAAACTCTCATTTGTTCAAAGCTTAAAATATGCAGATTAATGAAAACGAGTGCAACGGCTCTTCAACGGGATTACGTAGACTGCGACCTACAGTGTCAGAAGCTCAGACGCATTAATGGCGGAGCCGTTGAAACCAGCGAAACACGCAAACGAAGTCACAACGGCTAGAAGCTCTTCCGTCTAACGGCTACTTAACGATATCAACTATAAAAGGCGCGAAGAAGCATTAATGAAGAGATTGAATACCGGAACTACCACCTGCGATTATTTAGTTACGCATTCAATACTCTGTTTTCACGTTACTACCGAGCATCAGTGTTTATCATTAAATTCACTCTGTAAGAGAGCCAATTACTACTTTATTAAAACTTGAGTGACACTCAAGAGTGTGGACTCTTGAGAGGGGTTGTATCCTTACGGGAGTAAGGGGGAGTGATTGAGCGATTCAATTACTGTACCGAGGCACCAAGAGCCCTGTCGATCTTGGAAGATAGTGAAATACTCAGAGGTGTTCTGGGGACTGGAAGTAGGTCACGTGGTTTAGACCGAACCAGTATAAATCTTGTGTCTCCTCTCTGCGGTTAAAATTCTCCATACTCTGACTCTCTGTTTTTATTCAATACTTACACGCTTTTGATTGTAAATTTTTGTAACTCACCCAATTCACCCCCCTCTTGGGTGAGATTGTTTCTAACATTTGGTATCAGAGCAGGTCTCTTCACGAAGGATTTAACAGTCCGAAGAGAGATCAAATGGCAGGATTTGGAGATAGCGTGCTACCCGAAGGATGCTCAACATCTAAACCGCCAGGCTTCAGTGGAGAAAATTATACCTTCTGGAAAATGAGGATGAAAATCTTCATTAAGGCCACAGAGTATGGGTTGTGGGACGTAATAGAACACGGCAACTATGTCCCTATGAAAATAATAGATGGCCAGCAAGTACGCAAGAGTCCCAGGGAGTTCGATGAGGAAGATAAGAAGCTGGTGACTCTAAATGACAAAGCTATCAACATACTCACGTGTGCACTTAGTCAGAGGGAATACTTCAGAGTCTCAAGTCTGGAAACCGCGAAGGAAATGTGGGAGGCTCTGGAGATAGCTCATGAAGGAACCACCGGTGTAAAACAGAGTCGAATCAACACTCTTACCACCGAATTCGAGTTATTCAGAATGAAGGAAGGAGAGAGTATCCGAGATATGGAAGTCAGATTCTCACATCTCATAAACCACCTCACTGCACTTGGGAAGAAATATAGTCAAGAAGATCAAGTGAGGAAAATACTGAGCGGTCTCACAAAAGAATGGGAACCGAAAGTAACAGCTATTGAAGAAACCAAAGGAGAATCCATTGGTTCTGTTGCAGCACTGTTCGGGAGTCTTGCTGAATATGAGAGCAAGCAAAAATACAAAAAGGAGATGAATGAGAAGAACCGGAAAGGCATCGCTCTTAAAACTCAAGAGAGCGAAGATGATAATGAAGATGATCTTGATGATGATGAAATGGGCCTTATAGTCAGGAGGTTCAAGAAATTCTACAAAAACAGAACCGGAAAGAAGTTTCAGCCAAAACGCAGAATTTCCTCATATCCGAACGAACCAAAGGATCCAATCATTTGCTTCGAATGTAAGAAGCCAGGACATATCAAGGCGGAATGTCCCCAACTCTCCAGAACGAAGGACAAAGAAAGAAGAAGAAAGAAAGATTCAGAAAGAAGAAAGCCTTCGTCACATCAATCTGGGGAGACAGCTCCTCTGATGAAGAAGAAGGAAGTGATGATGAAGAAACCGCTAACATCTGTCTAGTGGCCCAAGAAAACGAGGAATCAGAAACAGACGAGGTAATAATTTCTGAACCATCTTATGATGAATTACAGTCCGAATACAATGCTTTACATTTAGAATTAGTAAGAATTGCAAAGGAGTTAGTAAGCTCTAAGAAAAGGATAAAGTTTTTAGAAGATCAACAATCAAAAGTTGAAGTCAATACAGACTCGACTTTGACTTGCAAAAGTTGTGAAAAGAACGAAAGAAAGATTGAAGATCTTACCAGAACCTTAGAAAAATTCACTAAAGGTAGCGAAATGCTTAAGGTGATTCTAGGAGCTCAACGGTGCTCTATGGACAAAACTGGTATAGGATACGATCCAACCCAAGATAAATCGAAAGGAAAGAAAAAGAGTAGTGGTAGATCATATCTTACATATTTTAGAAATTCTGTGCACTCCTCAAATCCTTTTGCACTTTGCTCTCACTGCAACCGTAAAGGCCATTCAACTTCTTCTTGTTACTATAAGAAGAAAGGAGATTACGGAACATTAAAATGGGTGCCCAAAGGTACTTATGTACCAAAAATAACTCATACTAACCAAAAAGGACCCAAGAAGGTATGGGTACCTAAAACATGATTGTAATTTTGCAGGTATGTCTCAAGGCATCCAGAACAAATAAATGGTATATAGACAGCGGATGCTCCAGACACATGACGGGTGACACTGAGAAGTTTACATCACTCAAACCAAAAGACGGAGGAAAAGTAAGCTTCGGAGGAAACCAATCGGGAAAAATTGCTGGAATTGGAGAAATCGGAAGTAGCATAGGCATGAAGGTCGAAGACGTGTACTACGTGGAAGGTCTATGTCATAATCTCCTCAGTGTCAGTCAGAGTGCGGACAAAAACAACTGGGTGATCTTTGATTCTGAAGAATGCTTAATCATAAGCAAAGATGACCTACCCTTGAAGAAAGAAGAATTGAATACAAAGCTGAGAGCTCCGAGGGACGGTAACTGTTATACACTTCAAATTGATTCTAAAACTTCTGAAAACTGTTTTATTAGTAAAAAGGAGGAAAGTTGGATTTGGCACAAACGACTTGCACATGTCAACATGAATCAACTTTCAAAATTAATAAAAAGGGATCTAGTTGTTGGTTTACCAAAAATCCAGTATGAACGTAATGATGTTTGTGATGCATGTCAAAAAGGTAAACAAACAAAGTCTTCGTTTAAATCAAAGAAGATAGTTTCAACTGAAAGACCACTCCAAATGATTCACATGGACTTGGTCGGTCCATCTAGAGTAAAAAGCTTCGGAGGAAATCTTTATACTCTTGTAATAGTTGATGACTATTCGAGGTTTACCTGGACTTTGTTTCTTTCCTCTAAAGATGAAACTTTTAATGCTTTCATTGTTTTTGCCAAAAAGGTCCAAAATGAGAAAGGTATATCTATTGTGTCAATCAGGTCAGATCACGGAGGAGAATTTGAAAACAACGAATTTGCAGACTATTGTGAGGAACATGGAATTGACCACAACTTTTCTGCACCAAGGACTCCTCAACAGAACGGAGTAGTTGAACGAAAAATAGAGTACTCACGGAGATGGCTAGAGCAATGCTAAATGAGAAAGGGGTCTCACAAGTATTCTGGGCAGAAGCAATGAGCACAGCTTGCTATATATCTAATAGAGCCTACATCAGAACACTGCTCGGGAAGACTCCATATGAATTGTACAGGGGAGAAAACCCAATCTGTCACACCTAAGGATCTTTGGAAGCAGATGCTATATCCACAACAACAACAAAGAAAACCTGGGTAAATTCGATCCTAAAGCTGATGAGGGTTTGTTTCTTGGCTACTCTAATCGTAGTAAAGCATATAGAATTTTCAATAAACGAACCTTTACAATAGAAGAATCAATTCATGTAGTGTTTGCTGAAACTGAAGCAATTTCGAAACCTATAGATGATGATGCTGAAATCGTTCAAAATTTTCAAAAACTGGATTTGAACAAAAACTCGAACAAATTATTTTCAGAAACCGTTTCAGAAAACAGGGATGATTTAAACGATCCTTCTTTACAAGAAAATCTAGAGCAGCCAAAGGCATGGAGACACAACCGAGATCATCCTCTGGAACAAGTCATCGGTAAAGTCAATGAAGGGGTCAAAACCCGGAGACAAATAGTCAATGAAGTTCTTTTTTCTGCATTCATATCTCACATTGAACCCTCTAATATTGACGAAGCACTATCAGATGAATTCTGGATAGTTGCAATGCAGGAAGAGCTTAACCAATTTGAGAGAAATCAAGTTTGGGAATTGGTACCCAGACCAGAAGACCATCCGGTCATTGGCACCAAATGGGTATTCAAAAACAAGCTCGATGAATCGGCTCAGATCATCAGAAACAAAGCCAGATTAGTAGCAAAAGGCTATAATCAAGAAGAGGGAATCGATTATGAAGAAACGTATGCTCCTGTAGCTAGATTGGAAGCCATACGAGTTCTTTTGGCATTTGCTTGCATCAAAGATTTCAAACTATTTCAAATGGATGTTAAAAGTGCATTTCTGAACGGTTACATATCAGAAGAGGTGTTTATCGAACAACCTCCCGGTTTTGAAAATTCAAATTTTCCTAATCATGTTTACAAACTTAAAAAGGCTTTGTACGGTTTGAAACAAGCTCCTAGAGCTTGGTATGAACGACTTAGCAACTTCCTGATAGAAAAAGGTTTTGAAAGAGGTAAAGTGGATGCCACACTTTTCATTAAAAGAAGTGGGAAAGATCTTTTGATTGTTCAAATATATGTAGATGATATTATTTTCGGTGCTACTAACGAAGATCTCTGTCAAGAATTTGCTAAGCTTATGCAGGGAGAATTCGAGATGTCCATGATGGGAGAACTAAACTTCTTTCTGGGATTACAAATCAAACAAAAGAAAAACGGTATATTTATATCCCAGACGAAATATGTAAAGGAGTTGCTGAAGAAATTCGGAATGGAGAATGCCAAAAGTGTAAAGACTCCTATGAGCTCAACCTGTTCGCTTGATGTAGACGAAGACGGGAAAGACATAAATCTAACAAGATATAGAGGGATGATCGGTTCCTTACTATACCTCACTGCAAGTAGACCAGATATTCAGTTCAGTGTGGGAATGTGTGCAAGATATCAGTCAGCTCCAAAAGAGTCACATGAAGAAGCCGTCAAGAGGATACTCAGATATCTTGTAGGAACTCAAAATTTAGGAATCTGGTATCCAAAAAGAGGAACCGAATATCTAATGGGATACTCAGACGCCGATCACGGTGGATATAAAACAGACAGAAAAAGCACCAGTGGACAATGTCAATTCTTCGGAGGATGTCTTGTCTCATGGTCAAGTAAAAAGCAAAACACCGTGGCAATCTCCTCAACAGAATCAGAATATGTAGCCACTGCCTGCTGTTGTGCTCAGATCTTGTGGCTAAAACAACAAATACAAGATCTAGGAATCAACTTACGTGAGATTCCAATCTTATGTGATAATACGAGCACGATAAGTCTGTCCAAGAATCCAGTCCATCATGCTCGAACCAAACACATCGATGTCCGACATCACTTTATTCGGGACCATGTTCAAAAGAAAGATGTAAAGGTTGAATTCATCCCCACTGAATATCAGATAGCCGACATCTTCACAAAACCACTAGATCAACAGAAGTTCAGCTACTTCAGAAGAGAATTGGGAATGGTAAATCCCAATGAATTGTAAGAAATGTCATACTATCACTCAAGATTAAGTGTTTAAATTTATTGTTTTGATGATAAAATAACTAACTTAAGCATCGGAGTATGTAGAAATTTGTTTTGCAGGAAGCTCTGTTTCGATGAAGAAAAACAGAGGTAAACAGAGTATGAGATTATCGATCAATTGATCGATAATCATGAAGGCAAGTAGGAGATAATTTATCGAACAACTGATCGATAAATTCACTTTGTAAAGAAAGGGAATTGCTCCAACACTACAATTATCGATAACGTGATCGATAAACTCAATATCGATCAGAACATCGATCAAGAGCCTCAAGGATTCGAGACCCATCCGTCAAAATTGGTAAGCATTGATCGATAAGCTGACCGATAAGCTTAATTATCGAACAAATAATCGATAAACTATATCAGGTACGCATTTCTTTTTACTGTTTTTATCGATAATATGTTCGATAAATGCATGATCGATAACGTAATCGATAAATCTGCTCTATGTTCAAGTGTGTTCTTCATAATTATCGAACACGTGATCGATCAAGTGTTGATCGATAACTTGATCGATAATTTCGAAGACTATAACGGTACTGTTCTGAAATCCCTTCGTCAGTTTTCGAACCCTAACTCGAAAAATACCGGTCCCCTGTTTTTCGCAACGGTCAGGAATCACCACTATCTTAAATTTTTCAACCGTTCCTTCGATCGAATCCTTCTCTGCTACATTTCCCAACCTTCACCCACCTCAAAATCACCGTTTTCAACCGATTAATCTGTCAAAAACCGCTCGGCACTTCCGAAATGGCTCGGGTGAAGCAACCGAACATGGAAAGGGGAGAAGCGCAGGAGAAACAACCTCAATCGAGCGACACCACTGCTTCGGGTACTCGAAAACGTTACAGACCGAAGGTAAGGGAGGAATCAACGAAGAAGAGGGCTACTCTGAAAATCCGGGAAAGTCGGGCCGAAGAACAACCGGCCTCTCTCAGAAAATCTCCCCGGTCCAAATCAAAGCTACCGATTGTGACTGAAGAATCGGAGACCGAGTCGGATGATGGAGTCTCAGTTCAGAAAGCCGTGGAATCAGCCTTAAATATATCAGTCCCCAAGCAACCGAGAAAGAAGAAACAGAGGGCAAGTGAAGGAGTGGCACGGGAAATTCCTTCTGAAGGTATACCCACTGAATTTTCTGAGTTATTATCTGGCAATCTCGATAATGAAGTTAATATAGCAAAGTATAAGGCCGATTTTGCCAATAGAAAATTCTGTCCTGTGGTATCTGTGGACTTAGAGGGTCTGAGGAAAAATAAACAGATTGAGCTTGATTTAAGTGACCCACTGCAGCATTATTCGAATTGGTTAATCATTGGTGGTGAATACTGTCCCGAAGTGGTTAAAAGATTCTACTGTAATATGGAATCAGTAGAAAAATATGATGATAAAGACAATCTCATAGAAAATTGTCTGAAAGTTACACTGAGAGGCAGAGTTTTTAAACTCACCAGTGCCAAAATAAATGAGCTGCTAGGGACTCAAGATTTTGTGCGAGGTGGTGACATGAATGAAGTAAAGGCTTATAGAATTTTGATGCAGAACAGTGATTATCCCGGTGAGCTGAATTTTCCACCTAAGCAGATGTGTGATTTCTATAGGATCATCCATTACATCTATTCTAGGTGCATGGTAAACAAATCCGGTAGTTTCTCACATCTCACTCAGGATGATTATCTTCTTCTAGCCCGGATTATTAGTGGGGAAAAGATTAATATTGGGGATCTTATTTACTCTGAGATGAAGGACTTTGTTCTTAACAAGTCCAGATCAACCCCAATTCCCTATCCTCAGCTGGCCACCTATTTCCTTCAGGCACATAACATTGCTCCATTTGAGCCTGGGGAAATCAAGACTAAGGTTCCTGTTTTGGCCTCACTCAGCTCCACAAAATGAGGATCTCTGTTCCCTTTACACCATCACAGAAAGTATCTCAGAAGGATAAGGGAAAGCAACCTGCTGCTAGTACATCTCGGACCCAGGATGAAGCTGAATCCACTGCTGCTCCATCTCATACCCCTGGTCCATCTTTTATGGAGAGATCCCTCAGGGAAATGTTTCAGGCTGAGCTTCGGGCATTTGAGACCAGAGTCTACTCCACTGCCAGAGACTATGGGGAAGTTTCTGACCGGAAGTTTGATGGCATCTCTAAGATTCTGGATCTTCACCAACAAGCTATGGTGGTTTTGGAAAGAGAAGTCACCGAGAGGTTTAATTCAGTGGACAAGGAACTCCAAGAGCTTAAAGGCTTAGTTACCTCTCTCTGCCAGCACTTCACTGCACCTAGCACAAGCTTCAGCTATGAGGATCTCCTCTTCCATCCTCCCTCTCCACCGCACCCTGAGCCTGCACCTCCTTCCTCTCCTTTACCCACTTCTCCTATTTCCACCACTTCTCCTTCTGTTCCATCTACTTCTATTTCAGTCCCTACTACTCTTGCTCTTATCACTGTACCCCAACCTGTTCCCTCCTTTCATTTTCCATCTATTTCTCCACTTTTTCCTCTTCCTCCTCTCCCTATTCCCCTGACCATTCCTTCGGTTCCTACCCCTTCTGATGCTGACAAAAAGGGGGAGAAGAAAACTGATGATATTTCGTAGCTTATATGGTTTTATGAGTTGCTTTTTGGTTCTATGTCATGACTTTATGTTATCTCTTTTGTTATCTCCTTTTGTGTATCTGGATAGTGTTTTTATCGATAATATGTTCTTGATATTTATCTGCTCTTTTCATGCTTTTTGAGAATATAAAACTGGTTGATGTTCTCTCTGATAGATGATTTATAACTTGTGTTTTGTCATCATCAAAAAGGGGGAGAATGTTAGGATTATAGTTTTGATGATAACAAAGTCAGAATATCAAGGTTAAGTATTTTGATCGATCAACTGATCGATCAATCGTTTATCGCTAAGGTTTCAGATAAATGATCAAGTGTAAATCAGGTCTATAGTAGGCTTTTGGATCGAAGAACTATTCGATGAGCAATTAATCGATAAAGTGATCGATAATCGCTAACGTAAAAATCACATAAGAGTATGGTAAATTATCGATAAGCTGATCGATAATATCAGGTAAACAATCGAGTTACTGATAAGAGAACCAAATCTGAAGTGTATTTATCGATCAAGTTATCGATAAATCAGTCATCAATAACGACTTCGATAAAAGGTAACACAATCTACTTGTTCTGCACATTAGTTCTGTTACCAATTTATCGATCATATTTCCGATCATTTGTTTATCGATTACGTGTTCGAACTTTATGCTCTAACTCTCTGAATGCAGGTGATCAAATTCACTGATGGATCGATAACCTTATTGATCATAAAATTATCGATCACATGATCGATAATCAATGTCCTTATCTACTCTTACTCAGTTTTGCTACAACTAAATTATCGATAACATTATCGATAAGTTTAACTTGTTTGCTTAAATAAGTTTTCACATAACGTGATCGATAAAGAGTCTAAGGATTGATATATTCGCATTAAGTTATGGTGAACTATTTTTCGATCAAGTAATCGATCACTGGTTTTTCGATAATATGATCGATCATTCAATTCCCCGGAATTCATGTTTTCACAAAACGTGATCGATAATCATTTCCTTTACCTTACAGGATAAACTTCTTTCTTCACTTTATCGATCACTTGTTCGAATGTCATTGATCGATCAACTGTTCGATCATTTCAGATAGCCTGTGTCTTTCATTGAATATATACATAACCATGTTTTATCGATAACATTATCCATCATACATTTATCGATAAGATGTTCGATCATCAATGACTGAAGCTTCATTTCAATAACATTTGAATTATCGATAATCTGTTCGATCAAACATGTGTTCGATCACTTGTTCGATCATGGAACGATTTCCTCTTTCTATGATAATTCTTAGAGTCAATGATCCAACACTTGATCGATAATTTTGGTGATCTAATTCGAAAAGTCTTCATTCTGTTTATCGATAACTTGATCTATCATCAAGTAATCGATCATCTTTTCGATCAAACTAAACCAGAATGACTTTCTGTTCTTCTTACTGATAAATGATTTCGTCACAAATCTTTGAATGATAAATTAGCTTTCTTTCTATGTTCAAGATTAAAGCACTCACCACAAAACTCTCATTTGTTCAAAGCTTAAAATATGCAGATTAATGAAAACGAGTGCAACGGCTCTTCAACGGGATTACGTAGACTGCGACCTACAGTGTCAGAAGCTCAGACGCATTAATGGCGGAGCCGTTGAAACCAGCGAAACACGCAAACGAAGTCACAACGGCTAGAAGCTCTTCCGTCTAACGGCTACTTAACGATATCAACTATAAAAGGCGCGAAGAAGCATTAATGAAGAGATTGAATACCGGAACTACCACCTGCGATTATTTAGTTACGCATTCAATACTCTGTTTTCACGTTACTACCGAGCATCAGTGTTTATCATTAAATTCACTCTGTAAGAGAGCCAATTACTACTTTTATTAAAAACTTGAGTGACACTCAAGAGTGTGGACTCTTGAGAGGGTTGTATCCTTACGGGAGTAAGGGGGAGTGATTGAGCGATTCAATTACTGTACCGAGGCACCAAGAGCCCTGTCGATCTTGGAAGATAGTGAAATACTCAGAGGTGTTCTGGGGACTGGAAGTAGGTCACGTGGTTTAGACCGAACCAGTATAAATCTTGTGTCTCCTCTCTGCGGTTAAAATTCTCCATACTCTGACTCTCTGTTTTTATTGCTTTTGATTGTAAATTTTTGTAACTCACCCAATTCACCCCCCTCTGGGTGAGATTGTTTCTAACACCAACTCTTCATTGATGAACTATGACCCATGTCACGTCGTAACCTGATGAGGTGCGAGGTAACCTACAATAGAACCTATGGAAATACTATCTCATTTTCACTCAGGGAGATCTGGGTTTGTAGAGGGACATCGACTCTTTTCTATATTTTAGTATTCCCTCACTCAAGATTTCAAAATCTCTTGTAATATTGTTTAGTAATTTAGCTCAAAGGATCCCTGCTAACTTATCCCTTCTTTAGGCTCTTTAATCCAATCGGTCAACAAGACCTTCATTCCTGCTCCTTCTGCTACAATCAGATGTCAACTGCATCTGATAGATAGGACCCTAATTGTTTATATCTTTTAACAATTTACCCTCTTTAATCATCAGGGATGCCACCTGCATTACCTTCCTGCTCAAGCCATCGGCCACTTCATTGGCCTTTCCTAAATAATACTTGATCTGATAGTCATAGTCCTTGAGTAGCTCCATCCTTCTTCTCTACCTCATATTTAGCTCTTTCTGATCTTACAGCTACTTGAGACTCTTATAATCACAGAATAGTTCTATGGTTGCTCCCTACAACTAATGCCTCCATATCTTTAAGGTATAAACAATCGCTGCTAGCTCTAGGTCATATGTCAGGAAATTCTTCTCATGAGACTTTAGCTGTCATGAGGCATAGGCAACAACTCTGCCTTGCTACACTAGTACACATCCCAATCCCTGTTTACTCACATCTGTGCTCACTACATACAGTCGTATCGAATTAGGGATCACTAGTACTGGAGCGGAGGTCACCCTTGCTTTAGCTCTTGAAAGCTTGCCTCACACTTATTATCTGATACGAACTGTTGAATCTTCCTGATGAGCTTGGTTGGCAATGGGACAATCCTAGAAAAGTCTCGTAGTAACCTGCCAGCCCTAAGAAACTTCTTATCTCTGTTGCTATCTTTAGCTATTACCAGTTACATACTGCTTTAACTTTACTGGGATCCCCAGCCATACCTTCTTACTTAACTATGTGGCCTAAAATCTAACTTCATCGAGCCAGAACTCGCATTTACTGAGCGTGGCATAGAGTTGTTTCAACTTTAGTGTACTTAGAATAGTCCTTAATTGCTGTTCATATTCCTCTTAAGATTTAGAGTACACAAGGATGTCATCGATAAAGACTATGAAAAACCGATCTAAGTACGAGCGAAAATCTGGTTCATATAATCCATGAAAGTAGCAATGGCATTCGTTAACCAACAGCATCACTAAGAACTCATTTTATCCGTAACGGGTCCTAAAAGCAATCTCCAAAACTCCTTAACCTTTATCCATGGTGGTATCGTGATCATAAATCCATCTTGGAGAGTACCGTAACTCTAACTAGCTGGTCTAGAAAACTATCGATCCGCGGTGTAGGATACTTATTCATTACCGTTACCTTATTCAACTCTTGGTAGTCTGCACACAACCTTAGATTACCATCCTTCTTTTTAATGAAGAGTACTGGAGCACCTTAGGAAGATACGTTAGGTCTAAGGAATCTCTTTTCTAACAGCTCCCCTAACTGTTTCTTTCACTCTGCCATCTCATTGGAAGTCATTCGATGAGATGCTTTCAATATTATCTTTATAGACCTTACTTAATCCTTTTGTCAACTTCGAACTATCTTTACTTACCTTAACTTTGTCTTCCATCTTGCTAGACTAAGTATATTTTTGTCAAAAATGACTAATATTTCTGGCCTTTGCTCTCTCTTACATTACTTCCTAGGGTCACTCCTCCTTGGGCTACTCTTGCCTGAGCATGCTTAACTAGACAGTACTGACGGGAATCTGAGACACTGATACTGATAGGCCCAAACCCTGGCACTTTGTTGTCTTAGACCCTTCTTATTCTACTTTTAGTCAGGTCTTTCTGTAACACCTCATGTTTAAATCAATTAACTTTCCTTGCGGAGGCATTTGGAATCACTTTTGAAGGCTACAATTGATGAAAAATCAAGTTTGAAAACTTTCATTTACGGGTTACTATTCATTGTCACCTTAAAATGTGGCAAACTTCAAAAATTCATAACTAATTGTAGAAAAATTGAAATTAAGTGATTCCAAGTTCTATAGAAAGCTCTTTGGATAAAATTTTGAGGAAAAATAGTTTCTGAACTGATTGCCTTGAAATTCGAGCTTAATTTCCTTTGAAAAAGTTACTGTTCATTTGGTCATTTTTGGATTTTACTGTATTTTTGCCTAACTTTGGAAAGGCATAACTTTCTCATTGGTTATCAGAATCGGGCAAACTACCCCTCATTTTAAAGAGAAACATCAGATCTCTTTGATTGCCAAATCTTATGACTTAACTCACTCATTTGATAGGTCAAACTGGAGCTACAAACTCACTGCTCCAGGACTTACGTTTTATCCCTTAACATCTCTTTAATTCTTTTTATTTATTTGGCATACATAACATGGCCTTACTCTTTCCCGTTCATGCTCATACACTTTCATTTATGCCATAAATATTATAATTAAATACATGGCATCATTGGCATCCATAACATAGTTCACAAAATAGTAGAATTATACATTTATCAACAGTCTCATCCATTAACAAGAATAATTCTCCGCTTACTTCTCCTTACTTCTCATGCCATTATTGTCCATCATTGATTGACCTAAATGGTTGGTTAGGGAGGGGTGAGATTCGAGGGAGTCTCAGTAGCAAACACTACCCATAAGCATGCAAGACATAATGCACATGCATGACATGTTATAAAATTAACACATGAATGCCATGGAAAGTAAGCTAAAGCATTTCATGCTTCCATAACATATTGCCAAGGAAAAACATAACATAAACTTGCAAACATAACTTTACAAACATTTCATCATAGCTTAGTCACATCATGGCAACACAATCACATCATGCAAGCATACATATCAAGCACACAGTATAGGTAAGTTCACTACCTTGCACCTCAAGCTTTCCTCTCACTTTTCCTTTGACTCCCTTGACTTTCCAACCATGTGGGCATTCGGTCAACATCACCAAACATCCTCTTGGATGTTCCAAAGGTCCTAAACATAACCATAATGATCACACAATCCATTAGGACCATTAGATTACATAAAGTTCAAGACTAGCTTTCTGAACCTCAACCATTTCTCTTAGTCTTATGGTTTTCTTTCTAACTTTTATAATATAAATCTTATCATTTCTCATTCTTAAGATCCATTTCTTGTCAATTAGGACCACTTTAGATGGCCTTAGATTCAAGAATACCAAATCTAGAAATTTTGGTTCGCGGGTACTATTCACGCAGAATTTCCAGAATTTTTGCTCAACTTTGAAAATTCATAATTAATTCTAGAAAAATCCAAATTGAGTGGTTCCAAATCTCACTAAAATATCCTTAAGTTAAATTTACATGAAAATTAGTTTTAGGAACCAATTCCACGCCAAACAGTACCAAAATTGTACGGAACTCGAAACTCTTCCAAAAGTTCAATACTGTTTCCAGATTTCAAACCCTAACTTAAAAAAATCACCATAAATCGTACACATATCTAAATGAAGTGTTCTACCCATGGATTTGAAGCTCACAGAGTGTACGCTAAGCATGCAAAATTTCAGAATCAGATATGCACAGTAACTAATCCGAAATAGGCATAAAATCAGGTGTTATAACCATCACATACCTTGTTTTAGAGCTTGATCTGGCTTGGAACCACTTGGCCTTTCTTTCTCCCTCTTCTTTCTCTCTCTAGAAACCATTTT
The DNA here is from genome assembly GCF_004799145.2 of Neltuma alba. Lineage (NCBI taxonomy): Eukaryota > Viridiplantae > Streptophyta > Magnoliopsida > Fabales > Fabaceae > Neltuma > Neltuma alba. Next base: position 15,446 of record NW_021636187.1, read on the forward strand.
GCAAGAGCTTCCCCATGGATTCCTTATGCTTGGACGAAATGGTAGGGAGGGGAGGGGGTATTTATAGAAAAGCAGACTGAATCTGGACCGTTGATCTTAAAAATACGTGGCTCGATCTGGACCGTCCATTTTCTCTTTTGATCTTATGGTGACAAGTGTCCTATGACATCATGCTTACCTCATCATGATGATATCATGCTTACATCATCAAGCCACATGTCTTTAATCCAACCGCACATGTGTCTTGCATCTGACCGTACATGTGTCTTCCATCTAGCCATACACGTAATATTTTCTTTTTCTCATCTAACCGTACACTTGTCAATTTCATGTCCTTTCATCATTTATGGCATTAAAATAGGAAGAAAATAAATGGAAAATTCGTGCAAAAATATTTTCTTAATTATTTCTCCACCTACCAAGCCAATCTTGCACCGTATCAGATACTTTTCGGGTCCTGACTTACCTTGTACCACCAGGACATGTTCTGACACTATTTTCTCATCTTAATTAAGTACATATATGGTGCCACCTTAGAGGAGTAGAGGGAAAAATAATTAGCTCTACTGACAGGCTACTTAACCTTACTGAGTCATGCAGTAGAGATTTCACTATAACGGGTAGACAAAAGACGGTCTAAAATATTCCCATACTGCATTCTGATTTTTATACTGTCCATAAATATCTTCTAGTGACTCAGCATGATGACTCGTCGGTGTAATGATTACGCTTGATGACTCAGCATCGTCATGATGGCCCTTAGATATTTTCTTTGGTTTTGTCTCCTATTTAGGGGACAAAATTATTTAATATTTGACTGGAGCATTTTATTCAATCCAGAGCTCAAAAAATTCATCCAAAAATATCATAAAATTCCTCATATTCTAGAGAAAATCTGTGAATTTTCTCAGGTCATAACTCAACCTGTAGCCCCACTTAAAAATCATTCTTTAAAATGCCCTTTTTCGGCACAACTGGCTTTTAAGTATTCTTAAAGCCATTTTGCTGGTCTTCTGGGATGAGACTAATTTTATAATTTTCTATAGTCTCTTAGATCATACATCCCTATTTTACCATAATTTTCTGAGGTTTCCTTATGACTCAAACAATTAAATCTACCTCTACATCTCAAATTGAGCCATAAACTTATAAATTCCTTTTAAGTTACCTCAGGGGTATTTTCGTCATCTCTCTTCACAAAAGAGCCTTAGAATATTATTTCCCATTTTTTGGGATTTTCTTAGAATTTTCTAAGTACTTTCCATTTTTACCCCTGATGGCCGTAACTTTCTGAATTTACGGTTTTACCCCTGCTGAGGCTCAACCTCATAAAACCATCTCTTTGAGGCTTCTAACTTAACCTTTGGTCTATATCTAGCCTCTTTTCTCTTTCTGGGCCTTTGAGACTTTACTGGAGCCTCTAACCTTGATACACTTTAGCCCCTTAAAACTTTCACTTTGCAGTTTAGTCCCTGAAACTGCTTTAACTTCCTTTCTCATCTTTAAGACCTCTACTAAAAAGGGGTTTGGTAGCCTATCTCATTCAAGCTATTTCTGTACTTCTAGGCCCAAAAAACGGGATGTTACACTTTTCGGCTTACATTCCTGACTCTAGCTTCTTCTTAGGGATCTGCCCGTCAATTCTCAGTCTCTCACTGTATCACAAGGGGTTCTTTCCATATCTAAAGTTAGTCTAAATACCTCTTATCCAAGTCTTACGGCTTTAATTTTCTAACTGTGACTTTCCTCTTTTAATCGGAAGAAAATTGAGCTTAGCTTAATCAATGATAAGATTATCTGGAAGGAAGTCATGGGTACTCTCTCTGCACTGGTCTACCACTGAAGGAAGTTTCTATATCTTAAACTCATTCCTGGTTTTCATCTTCCCAAATAGGCACTATACTCTAACTCTTATGGCTCAGCCACTTTCCCTTAGGCTTGGTCTACTATGACCTTAAGAGCTACTACGCTCTACCGTAAGCCTCTTCAGGATCCATGGTGACCCTAGAATACTATTATCTATCTGAGCCATATTAAGATCTCTGGAAGACTCTGACCATAGGGTTGAGTAATAAAATAAGTCATCTCCACATCGTTGGTAACTTGACTGATTATTGCCCAAGACTGTTCCAATAGCCAATATCATTCTCTTAGGCCTCATTCAATTCTCTAGGCCACCTATTTGCTTCTTTGGGTGCCTAAGGCAATCTACCTTAGGAGTTCTCCTACTCCTCTAGCTGCTCTTACTGTTCTTAGCTACTCTAGAACGGTAGAGGAAGAGGACTTATGCAACTTCTCCTTTCTCTATTTCACTTTTCAGTAGGAGCATACTCTAATATGCATAATGGCTGGCATTTCAATGCAAGGAGTACAAGCTCTTACTGGTTTCCATGTCTATAGCATGCCATCCAGACATCTTATCCATAAAAAAGGAGCCTCTTGTCCTGTCTGCAGCTAATTTTGGAAGTGATAGGGAGAGGACTTATGGGGATTTCTTCTTTCTGCCTGTCGTTGTCTGTCAAGCTTAGGGACATTAAACCCTAGCTCTGTTCTTAGCTAGTCATGCTTCCATTGGGGTAAAGTCAACTATGCTTGCCTTGTCTCGGCTACTCCCCTTTACTACTTGGACAGGGTATCTTGCTCTATTTAGAATAGTGTCAACTTTGACTTGAAGGATGAATCTCCTAATTTCTCTAGAAAGACTCATATCCAAGACCATATCCCCATGAAGGGTGCCTCTCAACCTAACCCGAAGTGGCTGAGCATCTCTTAACATTATCGAGAACATGCCAACCCTATTAAACTAGTTCCCTACACAGCTATCTATCTCATTCTCTTTTTCTTGATCCCCAAGAATTCTACTAGGGCTATCTATCTTGAGTTTACTATTTCCAAGTTCCTCTTTATCTATTCAAGGACTTGAGATAGCTACTCTATCACGGTACCCTAGCCCTAATAAGGTTACAAGAGTTTGTCCAGCTTAGGTAGCCACTACACCCTCTTAATGGTGTATAGACTCTACCCCTAACTATCTTGTTCAACTCCTTATCATTACTATTCATCTTGAGGGGAAATCTGATAGCTCTTAAATAGTGGCTACCACTCTCTCTCTGACCTCTAGCAGTCTTACTCTCAGTGACCTCATAGTCTATCAAGTCTTATCGAGATGCCACCTCAGTATCTGAGAGTCATTGTCTTTATTCGTGACGACTACAATTCTTGTTTGCCATGATAAAAGTCACCACTTTCTCTTGTAGTCATTTCTGTATTCGTTCATCACCACCAATTCTCTTGGTTCATCATGACAAAACATACTTTCTCTTAACCTCTACTAGTCTTACCTAGCTTCGTTCATCATAGCATTGTCCACTGCTTGAAGGACTTCCATGTCCCTAATCTTATTATGGTCACCAACTAAGTCAATTACTTCCTTTCAGCCAATTGAGGGTCTAGCTCACATCTCTAGGCTATTAGCACTTTTAGTTTTCCTTATCCTTAGAGATCACTGGCAGCAAAAAGCTATCTTTAGCTCTTTCTAGCTTTTTATATCTATTTAGGAATCAGAGATAGCTACTTTGATCATCCTGCCTTAACATCATATCAAGGCTACACTAACTGTATCTAACTTAGGTTACCACTCGACCCTTTCTGCTAGGGTTCATACTCATACCTCTATTTGCTTATAAACCATTATCCTTTTTTTCTCTAGAGGGGAAGTCTCTTATCATTAAACAGTGGCGACCTTCCTTAGCTTATGATTTCTTATCAACCTTTATTTGTTCCTTTCTAAATGAGGACTCAAACTTCACCTCTTTAGTGATCCTCACTACTTATTGTCCCTGGAGTATTCACCTCCAATCCATAACCTTATCTGGACTATAGCTAATATTCTGTTACTAGCTCTGACCTAAACTAGATTTTTCTAATCCTTGTAGATATTTCTCTTTTTCCTATGCCAGAACCTCTACTTTGATACTAAAAATGTCATACCTTACTTCTAGAACGACTTAGAGTTCAATTAAACAATGTTATCAATGATCGATCAACTCATAAATTTTGAATTATCTATCATGTTATCAATCAAACTTAGTGCTAAGTTACTAAAATATAGAGAGATTTTATCTGACGCATGATTGATTAACATTTGATTGATCATGTAACGTCCTGAGCTTTATTTTGAGTTTTAATAGCCCTTTAACCCTGATTTTTTTAGGATAATTTGTGTTTAAGCTTGAATCTTGGTGTCTAGTTTGGGATCAAAGTGAGTTGGAGGAGGAGGTGAACAAATCCCTCTCAGGATTTGTTCACCGTGGTGAAGTGAAGCGAACCAGAGAGTATCGGGAGAGCTTCCTTTCGGGAATAGGTTTTAGTCACGGTGAAGTTAATGGGGACATCGTGATGAAAGATGTCAAGTGAGCAAGAGTTCCTCTCATGAAAAAGTTATTGTCATGACGAAATGGGTTTTTGGCCGCGACAAACTTGGGTTTTTGGGTTAGGAAATCCCTCTCAAGACTAGTTAGTTGTGACAAAGTATTGGGTT